>NC_034433.1:5490820-5492818 GCF_002078875.1 Numida meleagris | reverse complement strand
GGTGAAATCACAATCTAGAATGGAGACATCAGAATATACAATGGTGACATCACAATATAGAATGGTGACATCACAATGTGGAAAGCTGACATAATAATTTAGAATGGTGACATCGCAATGGAGAAAGGTGACATTACAATGGAGGATGGTGACATCACTATATAGAATGGTGAAATCAATATGGTGCATCGTGACATCACAATGTGGAATGTTGACGTCAGAATATAGAATGGTGACATCACAATGGGGAATGGTGACATCACAATGGGGAATGGTGACGTCATGATATAGAATGCTCACATCACATAGGAGAATGGCGACATCACAATGCAGAATGGTGACATCACAATGGGGAATGGTGACATCACAATGGTGAATGGTGACATCACAATGGTGAATGCCGACATCACAATGGAGAATGGTGATGTCACAATGTAGAAAGTTGACAGCACAATATGTAATGGTGACATCACAATGGGGATTCGTGACATCACAATATAGAATGGTGATATCAGAATGGGGAATGGTGACATCACAGTGGGGAATGGTGACCTCAGAATGTAGAATGGTGAAATCACAATGGAGGATGGCTACATCACAATATAAAATGGTGGATCACAACCGTGAATGGTGACGTCACAATATAGAATGGTGACATCACAGTCTAGAATGGTGACATCACAATACAGAATGGTGACATAACAATATGGAATGTTGACATCACAACGGTGAATGGTGAGATCACAATGGTGAATGTGGACATCAGAATATAGAATGGTGACATCACATTGGTGAATGGTGATATCACAAAATAGAATGGTCTCATCTCAATGGGGAATGGAGACATCACAATACGTAATAGTGACATCACAAAGCGGAATGGTGGCATCACAATATAGAATGGTGACATCACAAACGGGAAAAGTGACGTCACAATATAGAATGGTGACATCACAATGGGGAATGGTGACATCACAATGGGGAATGGTGACGTCACAATGGTGAATGAGGACATCACAATGGGTAAAGGTAACATCACAATGGGGAATGGTGACATCACAATATTGATGGGTGACATCACAATAGGGAATGGAGACATCAGAATATAGAATGGTGACATCACAATCTAGAACGGTGACATAACAATATGTAATGGTAACATCACAATGGAGAATGGTGACATCACAATGGGGAATATTGACATCACAGTGGGGAATGGTGATGTCACAATGTAGAATGGTGACATCACAATATAGAATGGTGACGTCACAAAATAGAGTGGTGACAACACAATGGTGAATGGTGACATCACAATATAGAACGGTCTCATCTCAATGGGGAATGGAGACATCACAATGGGGAATGATGACATCACAATGGGGAATGGTGACATCACAACAAAGAATGGTGACATCACAATGGTGAATGTGACATCACAATCAGGAATGGTGACGTCACAATATAGAATGGTAACATCACAAAATAGAATGGTGATATCACAATGGGGAATGGTGACGTCACAATATAGAATGTTGACATCACTATCTAGAATGGCGACATCGCAATGGGGAATGGTGACATCACAATGGTGAATGAGGACATCACAATAGGTAAAGCTGACATCAAAAATGGGGAATGGTGACATCACAATATTGATGGGTGACATCACAATGGGGAATGGTGACCTTAGAATATTGAATGGTGACATCACAACGGTTACTAGTGACATCACAATGGGGAATGTTGACATCACAATGGTGAATGGTGACATCACAATGGGGAAGGGTGATATCACATTGGGGAATGGTGACGTCACAATATAGAATGGTGACAACAATGGGGAAAGGTGACATCACAATGGGGAATGCTGACATCACGATATAGAATGGTGACATCACAATAGGGATTGGTGACATCACAATGGGGAACCGAGACATCACAATGGGGAATGGTGACATCACAATGGAGAATGGTGACTTCACAATATAGAATGGTGAC
>NC_034433.1:5482770-5484703 GCF_002078875.1 Numida meleagris | reverse complement strand
TGACATCACAATATAGAATGGTGACATCACAATGGGGAATGCTGACCTCACAATATTGACAGGTGAAATCACAATCTAGAATGGAGACATCAGAACTGGGAATGCTGACATCACAATATAGAATGGTGACATCACAGTGGGGAATGGTGACATCACAACGGGGAATTGCGACATCACAACATAGAACGGTGACATCACAATCTAGAATGGTGACATCACAATGGAGAATGGTGACATCACAATCTAGAATGGTGACATCACAATGTGGAATGTTGACGTCACAATATAGAATGGTGATATCACAATGGAGAATGGTGACATCAGAACTGGGAATGCTGACATCACAATATAGAATGGTGACATCACAATGGGGAATAGTGACATCGCAATGGTGAATAGTGACATCACAATGGGAATGGAGACATCACAATGGTGAATGTGACATCACAATCGGGAAAGGTGACGTCACAATGGGGAATTGCAACATCACAATATAGAACGGCGACGTCACAATCTAGAATGGTGACATAACAATATAGAATGGTAACATCACTATGGAGAATGGTGACATCACAATATAGAATGGTGACATCACAATGGAGAATAGCGTCATCAGAATGGAGAATGGTGACATCACAATCTAGAATGTTGACATCACAATGGTGAATAGTGACATCTCAATGGGTAGTGGTGCCATCACAATGGGGAGTGGTGATATCGCAATTGGGAATGGTGACATCAGAATGGGGAATGGTGACATCACAATGGGGAATGTTGACGTCACAACGGTGAATAATGACGTCAAAATGGGAATGGTGACATCACAATGGTGAATCGTGACATCACGATATAGAATGGTCTCATCTCAATGGGGAATGGAGACATCACAATGGGGAATGGTGACATCACAGTATAGAATGGTGACATCACAATGGGGAAAGGTGACGTCACAATATAGAATGGTGACATCACAATGGGGAATGGTGACATCACAATGGTGAATAGTGACGTCACAATATAGAATGGTGACGTCACAATGGGGAGTGGTGACGTCACAATACAGAATGTACATATACAATACAGAGTCTAAAGCATACTACAGTGCTTTAGAACAGTGCAGAAAAGAAGTAATATCATGGGGTGATACTGATACATTGCCAGCCTTTCCTGTGATGTATCATGCAAATCAGCCCCCCTGATGGGAGTGTCTGCCTCATGAGGCAGTGAAGGAGCTAAGGAGCTTGGTGAAAGATGATGGGATTCTGTCTGCCTTTACGTATCATCTTTTGGTTGCAATCAGTGACAGCTATGTTATTGCTACATTATTACATCACGACTGGAGATGTTTGCGATGTTAATACAGGGAGGTCGACATTGTCTACAAATTTTACAAGCTCTTGACCCTGATTGCATCTACATATCCACTACTAAAAAAGATTTAGATTGGATTTTTGTGCATTCATTCGCTTTTCAAACTGCTATGGCTGACTATACTGGACAAATCTCCACTCATCCTCCCAAACATCAGTTACTGCATAATTTGAGTGATCTGTTCCGTACTACAAATGTTTTACTTTCACATGCTCCAATATCTAATGCTGTTACTGTATTTACAGATGGCTCCGGCAAGACACACCGAGCAGTGGTTCTCTGGCGTGTGACTGCTACCCGATGGCAGTCAGACGTGCATATCATCAATGGGTCACCTCAAGTTGTAGAACTAGCTGCGGTGGCTCAAACTTTTCAAATTTTTGCAGAGAAAAAGCTTAATATAATAACTGACTCTTTGTATGTTACAGGTGTCATTCAGCAGATTGAAGGATCTTTTCTTAAGGAAGTTAACAACTCTACTTTTTTTGTGCAGTTCAAGTGAGTTTTGCATTATGTCTCTCACCGTATTCCTTATTTTACTATGCATATTCAATCTCACACT
>NC_034433.1:5462100-5481429 GCF_002078875.1 Numida meleagris | reverse complement strand
CAAAACCTGGAAAGGAATCCCAGGCAAAGGGATGACCCTGTACTATAGAATGATTAACTGCCTTTCATCCCACTTGTCAGAATTTTAAAAATATGACCATGCATCACTCGAGACAAAGGCGCATGCTATCTTACTTTGATTCCACATGTGATTCTGATATAGGATTCTGGAGTATTGCCCAACAGATTTTTAGTTCACTGGTCACTTCAATTGGCACCTATATCAGGGACCCAAATGCCCCTCACTGAAGAATGATCTTGGAATAGAAAGAAGTATTCTGATAGTTTTAAGGGAACTGATAGTTGTGTCTATAGCTGCAAATGTTTTGTTTCGTAGAGAGAGCTAACCTTGGTAGTTTATTTTGCTTTACGAACAGGTGTTCCACTTGGGCTCTGTATAACGCACTGGACATGCGGATGCAGCGTACAAATGGAAAAAACCCTGCAGACCCTGAGAAGAATCAAAGCAGGAGAGAGTCTGTGGTGGGTGCGAGAGGAAAAGAGCACTTTGAAGCAGGGGACACCCTGCTGGCGCTGCCTATCGCATCCACCACTGGCGTGTTTCTTCTCTCTCCTTTCCTGTGGTTTACCATCTTTCAAGGGTCAATAAGTAATAATGCACTAGCTTAGGGAGTTTCTGATTCCTGCTTACGGGATTATCTAGAATGGATGCCTGCATGTGTGTGAGTGTGTGTATGTTGACTGGAACTCACGACCGTCTGTGCAGCTCTGAGTGCATGGTTTGCTTGTCTCTGCTCCTGAGACATCCTGTCTCTCAGATACAAGCATACCCTGAAACAGCACCGCTCAGCTTTAGCCACGATCACCAAGTTAGGATGTTAGCCAGCTAAGGAAAGTAATGCCACTAGTGATGTTCTAGCACGCTTGCCCACTAATATCTATTCTATCCGACATGCAACTCTATGAAGTTGTGGAACCACTGATTTTCTATTAGTCCAAAGGCATGGCTGTGAGCACTCTAAAAGCATGTATTGTACAAATTTTAGTGATCATTCAAAATCAATATATCAGAGTATACAAAAGTTGAAGATTTTCTCTCATCAGTTACAGGTACACACAGAATGGGACCCTCAGGGACTCTTTTCCGGGCTGCAGAAACTTGGGCCATGGGCCAAGCAAGTGTGTATTCTTTTTTAATGGGTTTAATAGCATTTCTTGTCATTATGCTATGTTTGCCTTGTATCTTTTCTTACGTTTAACATGTTGTCAATCGAGGCCTTGACTTAGTTATGATGGTTATATTATTAATATGATTAGTGCTATTATTTTATAGAATAGTAATAGTTTGCTAACGAATAAAAAAAGGGGTGGAATTGTGGAGATATATTTGATGGACAGTGGGCATATTTATTAGAACATGCTCAAGTGATCTCTGCAGTGTCCTTGGAGGCCTGAAATGAGGAACAGTTGCTGTGTTGCGAGGTCAAACAGCTACGCCTCCAGGTTGTGCTTTACGGGACTGCTAACCACTATTTAACTGCAAGAATGCCTATGTGATGATATCCACTCTCCAATTAGCAGCGTTGTAGAGCGCAATGCCTACCTGATGCTCTATAAAAGTTGTAGTCGAATTGCAATAAATTAAGCACTACGCGATAACCATATTGGTACAGAGGGTGACTTTGGCGTGCGCGTTGCGACAGTCAGCCACGAGCTTCACATTCTCAAGCGTAGTTTCTTAAATTTGCCTTTCCACTGCTTAAATGTTGTGACATTTCTACAGTCAACACAGACCTGCAATGCATGTCCTCTCTCCTACATCCAGCACACCATTTCACACAGTCCTACCTAAATGAAGGTAACCAAACAACAGCACACGAAATGTTCTTACCCACAGAGGCTTTCCCTTTCCCCCCTTTCTCCGTAAGAGTCAACTGAATCCCACACTCCATCCCTAAAGTAAAGAATAATTTTTCCATGTCTCAGAAACCTGTTGCCAATAGAAGTCTTGTCCTGTTATCCATGTCCACCAAAAATCCCTCAAATACTCTACTTTTAAAGCCAAAACAGACTAACCTTCCAACTGCAATGCACTTAAAGTATCTCTAGTCTCACTCCTGCTGAGAGAGTGGCCAATGAACCCAAGTCTGCTTGACAGCTCTACATTGCCCAGAGCAAAGCAGCACAAGCAAACAAATTGCTATCAGGTGCACAAGCTGAGAAACATACTTAATTCTCCTGGGATGGGAGACCCTTGGGAAGGAAGAGCACTGGGCTGCAAAGTGCCCACCGGGATGGCAACTGATCATTGGGATGGGAAAGGATGGGGATGGGAAGGTTACCTGGGTACGAAAAATCAAACCATCGCAAGCCTGGGGGGAAGGGGCTGACCCCAACGGTCACCGCTGCAACGGAGCCCCAGGGGGAGGGGCCTCCCTAACTGCCACTCTCCAGCTACCATGGCAGGTAAGGCAGCCGGCTCCCCCTGCTCCTGCCACTCTGGCACTCCAGGTGATCCCAGCGCCCCAGATCTCACCCCCCAGCCCCTCCTGGCGTTTCCCCACAGAGAGAATCCCTCGAGGAGCGCTGACGGTGCCTCTGACCTTGTGGAAAGGCTGGGGAAGAACACAAAGCTTGAGAAGGCACCAAAGGGAGGTACAGATACACAGCAGGCATCTGGACTTGATGCACTGTGTGTTGTGCGTAGGCTTTCTGTTTGTTTCTTTTTCCTGGGACTGTTCTCTGCAGTTTGCATTCCAACTTTCTGCCAACCCCTGGCTGGAAGAAAATGCAATTTTGGACGCACTTCTTTGCAGCCGATGCATGCTACTTTTAGGGTGTCCCTTGCCTTGCTGCCACCGCTTGCAGCTTTTTGGGAGAAAAGCACCTTTCTGTTGCCTCTTTCTAAAGTTTGGGAGCACTGCGCCATGTTGCTATCTCGTGCTACTGTCTGGGAGCCTCTTGCCGTCTCATGCTGCTGTTTGGGAGCACTGCACCTTCCACAGAATCACAGAATTGCAGCAGTTGGAAGGGACCTCTAGAGATCATCGAGTCCAACCCTTCTGCAAAGCAAGCTCCCTAGACCACGTTGCTCAGTTAGGCGTCCAGGCGGATCTTGAATATCTCCAGAGAAGGAAACTCCACATCCCCCCTGGGCAGCCTGTTCCAGTGCTCTGTCACCCTTGCTGCGAAGAAGTTCTTATGCACATTTGTGCATAATTTCCTATGCTTCAGTTTGTGGCCGTTTTCCCTTGTCCTATGGCCATGCACTGCTGAAAAGAGTCTGGCCTTGTCCCTTTGCCTCCCGTGTTGTCTACAACAACGTACTAAGGCTTCCCTTCTGTCCGCACCTCCGCGTGCGGGGGCATACGGGACACATACACGGTATAAAATGCCAAAATGCCAATTTAATGCTGCACAACAAGTCTACTTATACCCGTACACGCGACTGCCCTGGATACCCGTGACCCTAGAACCCTTCCCTGGTGCACGCAGGCACCGTCCATCTTATCCCACATCCCGCACCTTACAGACATTGACCATATGCCCTCTCAGTCTTCTTTTCTCAAGGCTGTGACAGACGCAGGTCACCCAGCCTTTCCTCGTAAAAGAGGTGCTCCAGGCCCTTTACCATCTTCGTGGCCCTCCACTGGACTCTTTCCAGGAGATCCCTGTCTTTTTTTTTGAAATGGGGAGCCCAGAACTGGAAACAATACTCCAGGTGAGGCCTCAGCAGGGCAGAGTAGAGGGGGAGGAACACCTCCCTTGACCTGCTGGCCACGCTCTTTTTAATGCCACCTGGGATGCCATTGGCCTTCTTGGCCACTAGGGCACACTGCTGGCTCATGGCCAACCTATTTTCCACCAGGACCCCCAGGTACCTCTCTGCAGAGCTCCTCTCCAGCAGGTCATCCCCCAACCTGTCCTGCTGCATGCGGTTATTCCTCCCTAGGTGCAAGACTCTACACTTGATCTTGTTAAACCTCATCTGGCTGCTCTCTGCCCAACTCTCCAGCCTGTCCAGGTCTCACTGAATGGCAACACAGCCTTCTGGTGTGTGAGCCATTCCTCCCACCTTCGTATCAACAGCAAACTTGCTGAGGGTGTCCCCCCATGTCTCTGTGATCACAATGAGATCGTGGCCTTGCAAACACACTCAGATCCCTAACTCTTCCTGTTTATTTCCCATGCTGCGCTCATTAGTATGCAGACACTTTAGGGAAGCAGCAGGTGCAGGTATCCCTAAAGGGACTCAAGAAGATTTCAGGCAGGGAATTTGCAATGGTACCACCTCTGAGGAGTCCTCACAAGATCCTACAGGACAAGCCAGAGAATTTTCCCTGGACACTCCAAGAATGACAACATCTCCAAGCCCTTCTCATTGGCATTCCCCATTGACCTCCACCCTCTTCCCCCATCAAATCTAGCTGAAATCCCTGAATTACTTGCTCTACCCTCACAAGCATCATTTTATACCCTTCATACCTAGTTTAAAGCCCTCTCAATGAGCCCTGCCAGCTCCTGGGCTAGGATTCGCTTTCCCCTTGGAGACAGGCGAGACCCATCCTCAGCCATCAAGCCAGGCGCTGGGTAAACCGCCCCATGGTCAAAGAACCCGAAGTTCCTGTGGTGGCACCAGCCTCTCAGCCACTTATTCAAAGTCTGAGTTTTCCGAGCCCGCTCTGTATCCCTCACCACGCCAGAACGGAGAGAGGACAATACCACTTGCACTCCCACTCCCTCAACCATTTGACCTAAACCCCTGCAGTCTCTTTTGATGGCTCGCAGGCTTCACTGCCTGCCTGAACTATCACTAACGGGTAGTAATCAGAGGAGCAAACCAGACCCGGGAGTTTTTTGGTGATGTCCCTGATGCAGGCCCCAGGGAGGCAGTGCACCTCCCTGCAGGTCAGGTCGGGTCTGCATAGGGGATCCTCTGTTCTCCTGAGAAGGGAATCGCCCACCACAATGACCCTTCTGACTTTCCTGGCAGAAGCAGTCTCAAGGCGTGGGGATGACCGCCCCGTCCTTGCCCCTCGCTTAGGCTGACCCTCACTCGCCTCCTCACTCATCTCCCCTTCAGTTCCCAGAACCCCAAACCTACTGCTTAGGGAGACCTGGGGAAGCGGGGTAGGCAGGCAGAGGGTGCGCCCATGATGCCGAAATGGGACTCTCTTCCAATCTTCCTCATCTGTCAGGTCTGTCCGACTGTGACAGGGCAGGGGGTCCACTGCTTTTCGGGGGATACCTCCCTGGCACCCTTCCCTCTGGCATGCCAGAGGATCTCTCCACCAGTCAATCTCCCGCTCACGCTTCCTGATGGTCCTTAGTCTCTCCACCTCCTCCTCAGGCTCCACCAGCAGGCTGAGCAGCTCTTCCACCTGCTTGCACCTCACACGGGTGGAATTCCTGCCGCCCTCCCCTGGAAGCAGCAGGCTCGGGCACTCCCTGCAGCCAGAGACGTGAACACACTTCTGGGCAGGCCCTCCATTGGGGTTGCCACGGCCTTCTTGGGGCAAGCCCGCAGTCTGGTGGAGACCATGCTTAAACCTGTGGTCTCAGAGACTGCCAATAGAAGAGCTGGTCTCCTGAGCAAAGAGGGACAGCACTTCCATGCCTTGCCACTCAACCCACCTCCCACACCTGCTGCTGCAGAACGGTATGGGCAGCACAGGCCATGCTCGCACGCTGACTTCCCCTCTCTGTTCCCAGTGGATTGCGACACTGTTTGCTCGCCCTGTGTGCACTGAGCACTTCCGCCTTTCCCAAGGCTGCTTACAGCCTGGTTGCCTGGTCAAGTTCAAGAGAGGGCAGCAAAGACTGTTTGACACGTTAGCAGGGTGTTTATACTTTACCACGATTGTGCCGGCTCCGCCCCTGTTAGATCAGCAGCCTGCCCACAAGCTGCCAGACCCCCAGCGCAGGCACAGTACTTTGGCTGGCTTCAAAAAGCCCCCAGAAGAGCTTTTTGTCAGCCCTTTTCACTTGAGATCCCTTCCCCAGTGCAGTCTCACCTGCCCTGAAGCTGGTCCCTGCAGCAAAGCTCCAGCTGGAGCTCCAGTCTGCAGGTCTGTAAACCCTGGGACCCTGACCCCTATGGGATCCCCCCCAAAAAAACAGGACCCCTGGGTGTCCCCAACCCCAATGGGATACCCTTATGCCCCCCCAGGACTCGTCAACCTCCATGGGATCCCCTCAACCCCTCCAAAATGCTACACGGCCATTGGGACCTCCAACCTCAATGAACTCTCCATATCCTCCCATACCCAATAAGCCCAACCCTGAGAAAAGGCAGGACCTGTGGGAACCCACCTAATCCTTAAAAGGACTCCCCCCCAATAAAACAGGAGCCCAGAGAGCCCCACAACCAAATGGGACACCCAACCACAAACCCCAGTCCTCCCAAACCCAATAAGACCCCCTTCAAAAAAATCAGAATAGAACCCTTCGGAGTATCCAGTCCCAATGAGAGAGCTCCAAACCCTCCCAACCTCAATAAGACCACCTCCCTGAAAAATCAGGACCCTCTAGGGTCCCTAATCCAAAGGGGACGCCCCCATTATCCCATTCTAATGGGGCCCCAAATTCCTCCCGTGTTCTCCTGATGTCCCTTCATGGTGTGGGTACACCCAGTGTCCCCACATTGTTCCCTCCCTGGTGGCTCTGTGGCCCCGTGGGACCTCGGTCCCTGTCCAAGCGGCTCTGGGGCCCCAATATTGCCCACACTGTGACTTTTGTTCCCTCCCCAGTGGGTCTGGATTCCCGAAGCACAAGTCATCACTGAAAAATCACATCAGCAGCTTCAGCTGAACTTTCTCCCGCCTCAAGGAGAAAGAAAACAGGAAAAATAAACTGCAAGTTGCTTGGCTGCTGGGACAGCAATGACTGAAAACACAGAGATCTGTACAGCATCCCCCAGGGAGGGGTGTCCGGAAAGAGATTAAATAACTGCATCTCGCTTTGCAGGTCATCAGCTCGTTAACTCGTCCTCCTAGAAAGGGGTGGGGAAAGGGGGAAAGTCGCTCTACCCAGACTCATTGTAAGCGACAGTAACTTCGGTTAAAATGAAATAAAGAAGTCCTCTGTGTAGCGCCCGAGCAGCTGGGCGCATCACGTCCACGCTCGTCGGTTCCCAGGGTGCATTCCACACGTGCACCAAGCTGGCCTGGCTCTGCTGGCACTGTGCGGCAGCCAGGTCGTCTTCCAAGAAGCCCAGCAAGTTGCCAACGCTCCCCTTCTGCGCAGCAATCGCCCTTGCTGCCAGGCTGGCCCCCAGTGCCAAGCTGGCCAGTAGGACCACAGCCATCTCTCGGCACACCGGGTACTTTCTGTCGCAAAGGAAACGCAGCAGGGCGCTGTACAGCCTCTCCAGGTGGCTGACGGGGAGCTGCAAGAATCAAATCCACGTTGCTGTCCCGGGTGCGGAGTTTGCTGAGTGTTTCCAAAACCAGTCTCTGAGGGGAGAGGACTGCATTCGGCCCCAGCGCTGGAAAGAGGTCCTGGACCTCTGCTGACGGACACACTGCCCAGTGGAGGAGTCCAACCAGGATCGGCAGACAGAGGCTTTCTGGGAAAGGGGACAGGTCCAGCTGGTCAGAAATTCTGGCCAACGTGACCAGTGTATTTTCACACAGCACCTGCAGGCAGTCCCACCACCACTCCTCCATGTTGCAGCTCACACCCTGGTCCCGCTCCTCCTCTCTCACAGAGCTCAGAGGTGCCTGCTCGCGCTCCGGGTGCTCGTGGTGTAAGAGCAGCAGTTTCCCCAGAATCAGCAGCAGCCCGGCGTGTTTCGACAGCTCAGCATCATTACTCGGCATAAACGACAAACTCCTGATGATGTTGGAGACACACAGGCAGCGCTTTGCCAGAGAGTCCTATCACTCATGGATGGGGCAGAGGGGTGTCTCATCTTTACGGCAAGGTTCGTCCTCCAGACTTGTTGAGGAGCTGTCAGACGGAGGAGCCTCCCCTTCCCTAGCATTTTGATTGCTCTTAGCCACAGAGCGCACCCCCTTGCTCTCACAGTGGGTCTGGAAGTCCTCTGTGGTATCTCCGCCACCAATCTGCCAGTGCAGGAGGCCGCCCTCCAACTCACAGGGTGTTCTTTGCCCTGGCTCTCCCACCTCGTACTCCTTCAGGATTCCAAAGATCTCCATCTGGCAGCGCCGGAAATACTCCACCAGGAGTTCCAGCAGGCCTGGCAGCTATGGGGGAGGAGAAAAATGGGAGGGGAAGGAAAGAAAGATGGATCAGTGGTCATAAAATAACTTAGGCCACTGTGAGCAACTGGAAAAACGCTGCATAAAGGGCAGAGATCTTAAGGAGCTGTTTATTAACGGACTATTTCATTCTGGCAATAAGCTGGTTGCAAAAGAGAGCTTCCTGTCCTCCGAGAACAGAAACAAGGGGGAAACGGTCCCCGAATGTCAGGATTCAACCAGCTTGTACCTGTGTGAACGCACACGCTCTTGGTTTTATCTCCCCTCTGATTAATACACAGAAAGGAGAGAGGCAGAGCTAAGCAGAACAGCCTTTACAGTACTGTGGAACAGTTTTTACAATAGCCATGCCGGTACGAGGCAAATCATGGAGACAGGCTGCCCCTTCTAATGGCACCCAAGCCATGCTGCACACTGACCCATGGGGAAGGACAGAGCTGGAGGCGAATGCCATCACACCAGGATAGGCGAGCAGCCTTCAGCCCTTCACAGCACTCTGCTGCAAAGCCCCTCTTGGCTTCACCACCCACCGTGACTCCCTTTCTGCATTAGAAGCGATACATCCCATCAGAGAGAAGAGACCGTACACTTGCGCACCACCAACATGCAAATCCATGGGTCAGTGAGCAGTCAGTGCAGAGTATCTGCACCCACCTGCCGGAGGTCAAAGGATGCGATGCTGCTGTCATCACAGAGCAGGATGGTTATGGTATCTAAGGCCCACGTGCTTTCAGCGAGCAGCCCAGACTTGAGACACATCATCACTCTCCAGGCTTCAGGAGTTTCTGGAACATAAACACATCATACTTCCAGATCCCGGGCTTGAAAACCAAAAAGGAGGGACTGGATACTGCTTTTTTTTCCCCTCTCACAAAGAGCACGGCCTGTTTAAGACATTGCACAGTCTCCACGCAAAAGCAATCTCTGCACAGACAGTGCTCAACACAAACATCACACCTGATCCTTCTGGGTCCCTTCACCCTTGCGTTACCACAGAACATCCCAACTAACTTGGGAAAGGAGACTTCTTACAAAGCTGGCAGAGCCCTTCCATTTGGCAGCACTGTACCAAAGAAAGATGGCAGCACCCAGCCTCTCGATGGGCACAAGCAGAAAAGCAGGAGTTTCCTCTTACCAACACCTTCTGCTGTCAGCCGCCTCCTTTTCTGTAACACCGGCCTGGTAGCTTCTACTGATCCTGGAGGGAAGGAGACAGCTCGTCACTTCCAGGCAGGCCGTACCGCTGCCGGTGTCCTGTGCGAGGTGGGAACTGGCGGTCCTGCCTTCCGCATCCCCATCCCCAACTGTGGAAATGGAGACTTGCTGGGAGCAGGGCAATTCTCCTGCAGTCTGGGCTGCTGCTGCATCTGCCCCTGCCCAGTGCTGCACGGGATGCTGTACATCCCCACTTCATAGAATCACAGAATTAGCTAGGTTGGAAAAGACCTACAAGATCATCCAGTCCAACCATCCTCCTACCACCAATAACCCCACTAGACCATGTCTCTCAACGCTATATCTAAATATTTCTTGAACACCTCCAGGGACGGTGCCTCAACCACCTCCCTGGGTAGCCCATTCCAGCGCCTGACCTCTCTTTCAGAAAAGTAGTGTTTTCTATAGTGTCCAGCCTAAATCTCCTCTGGTGCAACTTGAGGCCATTCCCCCTTGTCCTGTCATGAGTTACAAGAGAGAAGAGGCCAACCCCCAGCTCACTACAACCTCCCTTCAGGTAGTTATAGAGAGCGATAAGGTCCCCCCCCAGAGCCTCCTCTTCTCCAGGCTGAACAATCCCAGCTCCCTCAGCCACTCCTCATAAGGCCTGTGCTCCAGACCCCTCACCAGCTTCGTCGCACTCCTCTGAACACGCTCCAGGGCCTCAATGTCTTTCTTGCAGTGAGGGGCCCAAAACTGGACACAGTACTCGAGGTGCGGCCTCACCAGGGCTGAGTACAGAGGGACAATGACTTCCCTACTCCTACTGGCAACACTATTCCTGATCCAAGCCAGGATGCCATTGGCCTTCTTGGCCACCTGGGCACACTGCTGGCTCATGCTCAGCGAAGCATCGTCCAATACCTCCAGGTCTGTTTCCTCCACACAACCTTCCAGCCACTCTGCCCCAAGCCTGTAGCATTGCCTGGGGTTGTTGTGGCCAAAGTGCAGGACCCGGCACCTGGTCTTGTTGAACCTCATCCAGTTGGCTTCAGCCCAGAGATCCAGCCTGTCCAGATCTCTCTGAGGACCTCTCTACCCCCAGGCAGATCGACACTTCCTGCCAGCTTGGTGTCGTCTGCAAACTTACTGAGGGTGCTCTCAATGCCCTCATCCAGGTCGTCAATAAAGATATTGAAGAGGACAGGCCCCAGCACTGACCCCTGGGGAACACCACTCGTGACCAGTCACCAGCTGGATTTAACTCCATTCACCACCACCCTCTGGGCCCGGCCCTCCAGCCAGCTCCTTACCCAGCAAAGAGTGTACCTGTCCAAGCCACAGGCTGCCAGTTTCTCCAGGAGAAGAAGCCACTTGGTAGGTGCCACTTGGTAGGTGGGCCACAGCTGCCATCCATCGGTCGCTTGCAACTCTAGATGGAAAGTAAAGGCATTGACAACATGAGATTATCAGGCCTGAAACAGGCAATCCAAACACAGCCAGGAGAAACGCTCAGAGCCAGAGGACACGGCTCATCTACCCAGATCTTCCTCTCGGGCTCACCACCCGACTCATAGAGTTTGGTGATCTTCTCACTGGTCATAGCAGAGGAGCCGGACCAATCAAAGGAAACATATCAGGACTGAGCGGCACAAAAACACCTGGGTCACATCCCAGGTGGCTTCGAACAGCAGTCAGAGTTCAAGGTTCTGCTGTTATATTGAGATCAGCTTTGTACTAGACCTACACCTGTCTCAGATCAGGTCTGTGTCAGTCTAAAAGACAAGCACGACTCAACAAGGGTACCAAGGAACCAGCTGCTACTGACAGAACGTGTATTTCTAAAAAGCAAAAGCTTTCACAAATGCCACAGAAACTAAGCAAACCTCAAGGAGATGTAGCAGAACCACTTCTTTGAGAGGCCCTTTGTGGGCTCACTTGCTATATTTAGCAAGTCAGGAAAGACCTCAGCCAGCTGCAAACGGCGTTCCCCAGGGCTGCTGCACTATGTAGACTTCAGCACAGTTTTTACTTTTCTGAGACCACTTCTAATTCAAGCAACAGCCTCATTAGCTATGTGCTGCATTTGGAAACTTGGAAAAAACTGATCCCACCAGGAGTGTCCGTTCTGGTACACTCCCTCCAATTAATACAGGCAAGACCAGTCTGTGACTGACATGGGGACAGACCGATCTCTGCAGAGGGATGGGGAGGACAGTATTCACACCAGCTTGCTCACACCTCACAGCAGATGCCACGCTCCAAAAGATAACACCTCCCAACAGAGGATATCCCACTCACTGCCACACTGTTGAGCGGACACCATTCTTCTGATTTCCTTAGTCAGAAGTGTTTGTGAAATGTACCAAGGATAAAGATTTGCTGCTTGCTTCACTAGTAGCCTCAGTTTTGCTTCGGCAGCCTCTGCCGGTTATTGGAAAAAACATTCCTTTCTTAATCCTATCTCTCTCAGAAACAAAGCCTTGAATGCAGGAAGCGGACTGGAGCTGATAACTAGTAATAAACTATTACAAGTGTTATGCATTGCTGAAAAGAGGGCTTTCCCTGTTCAATTACTTCAAAATTCCTGTACATCTAAAATGTGCCTGTCGTGTTTGGTTTCTTTTTCCATTCAGAAATCATTGAATGGTTTCGCCTGTGCTAGGCTGTATTTTGAACTAAAAGAATATGAACTTGCTAAAACGTACGTTGTTGTTCTACTCTTGAAAGTGTAACAGAAAAGCTAAGCGAAGTAGAGAAATCAAGATCACTATCATGCTGTTTTAAGGTAGCAGTAAATGGGAGAACTGGGTACCACTGAAGTCTTTCTAAAAGAGCTACTGCATTAGTTACATGGCACCAAAAAAGTCATTGAGTTCAAATGGCTTTTATTCCTGTAGCGATCAGAAAGACCAACGCGATGGAAATAGCGTTACAAAAGAGGTGGAAGGATCAGCACAACAGAAAGGTGCTACAAAGGAAGGGAAGTAGATCGCTCACCCACATCAGAAGATCCAAGGTTCACAGGGAAAGGCTTCCACCAAGGAGGGATCTCCAGAAAGAGATCCTTCCTCAGGGGCCGTCAGCCCTTCAATGAGGCCTAAGAGAGGTGGAGCCAGGCTCCAGCCCTTCCTGTCACACACTGAATTGCCTTCACTTGTGCTCCCAGGGCTGACTGGGTCTTTCCTCCAGGTGCTCAATCAGTGGTTCAGGCCGTGACTCAGCAGTTCCCATACAAGGAGGTGGCACTGATGGATGACAGCAGTAATTGGAGGCAGAAAAAAGGCACTGTGAGGTAAACACACTCTGTACCATTGCAGCACAGACAGATTAGCACAGCAGGTTCAGCTCGAGCCATCTGTAATCAGATGGCTTTTGCTAAATATGGATCCCAGTCCTTGAAAGTCCCTGCACCCATTGCTCTCAGTGCAGTCTTTTACAGCACATTGCACCATTCCATTTGCCCAAATAATGCACAATAGGAGATGCAAAATACCCACTCAGTGCCCTGCTCTTTGGCCCAAGTAGCTATGAGATTGTTTTGGAAATGAGTCCATTGTCCTTCGTACCAGAGGGGCTTTCTCCACTTGGCTTGCATACTTGCAGCGCATGTTGCACATTCACAGATAACCTGTGCAACTGTGCCCTTCATCCCAAGCCCAGCTCTGGGTTGCATCTCTTCCTCAATAGCCTGAGGTGTCGTGGGCCCACGGAGCTAGAAATAATTCCCTCACAGGATTGCTGAGGCACTCGGAAGGGCTGCCCAGGAAATTTGCGTGCACCCCATCCTTGGTGGTGCTGAAGGCCGGGAGGATGGTGGCAGCCCTGCATGTGGCAGTGGGGTTGGAGCTCTAACATCTTTAATGCCACTTCCAAGCCAATCCATTCCGTGTTCCTGTGATGTGAAAATCTCAGCTGTGTTTTCCTGTTGATCTAGGTAGCTGGGAATCCTCACCCACAGTGCCAGTGCCCACAACAAGGGGCAGAGCTCTGCACCCAGCCCAGGCAGACCCTGGCCTTCACAGTGGGACGGAGCTGCCCAACAGGACGTGCTGCCCGCAGTTCTGCTCCAGCATTCCAGAGCTCGCCCCCAAAGGGGTGCCCCAAGCAGCGGCCCCACACAGCCCTGGGGCAGCGCAGCACAGGAGGAGCGGCCCGCAGGGATCCCCCAGCCAGTGTCAAGGGGCCGTGAGGTGACAGTGCCCCACTGATGCCATTGCTGTTCTCTGAGCTCACAAGGCCTCAACAGCTGTGACGCTGTTCCGTGCCACAGACATTGCTCTGTGCCTGCCCCATCAGCAACACTTGCTGTGGCTGCAGTGGTGGTGGTGGCAGCAGGAGACGAGTGTGGGGAGCTATGGCCCCTGCCCATCCTATACTCCTCCTCCTGATGGCCATGACTTACTGGAAGATGTGTGCTACTCCGTGGCAAGAACCAAGAGCAGGTGGGTGGGCAAAACCAATCGGCATGGGGGGGCAAGAAGTCAGGTAGTGTCCCCGTGGCCCTATGGCATGCTGCCCGGGGGCTGTCCTTCCATGGGGGATGTGCTGGGCAGGGGAAGACGGGCAGCGCCCAGTTCCCAAAGCAGGAACACTCGGCCCACAGCCCAGGGGAAGAGCCAGGCACGTTTTCCTCCAGTGCTTTAGTGCCACCTTCCTTTGTGCACATCTGAGAGCTGCAGTAAGAAAGGCCCGAGTGGCCACATGTTGGTCCATGTGGTCCGTGATGGTGTTGCATGCGGCCTGCAGAGAGTATTTTGCAACCTGCCCAAGGCCTGCCAGTAGGTCTCCCTGCCCACTCTGTAGCTGTGGAACTGGTGACCTGGATCTTTCTCCCATGCCATTACCAGACCCAGCTCCAGTCCCTGATGGAGAAAGAGATCGCAGCATTTAATGGAAATTTCTCTTATCTGTTTGTGATTCTAGATGATTACACTGGTTCTTTTAACCCAGTTGCCTGGCCGGACACGGCTTTTGTTCCTCTGATGGAGCCCAGAGGTAAGTCACTGCAAGGACAGAGCCTTTGAGGCTCCCCCCTCCCCTTCTCTTTTCCTCCCCTCTCCATCCCCTTTCCATTCTCTTCCCCCCCCCATCTCCAGACAGTTCCATACATGGTTTGTTTTGCATTAGCACGGCGCCACTGCAGGCACCCAGCACCTATTTTTGAGATGCTCCTGTGTAGAAGGGAGAGAAGAGTGCTGTGGAGTAATCCCCTGTTGTTCCCATCTGGAGACGGATATGGCCATGTATGACAGGTGCTGCTCTGTCCTGTTTCTTTACAGGTGTGAGTGGAGGTGAACAGGATGCAGAATCCCAGCTGG
Source organism: Numida meleagris (assembly GCF_002078875.1). Classification (NCBI taxonomy): domain Eukaryota; kingdom Metazoa; phylum Chordata; class Aves; order Galliformes; family Numididae; genus Numida; species Numida meleagris. Next base: position 5,466,771 of record NC_034433.1, on the reverse strand, counting down.
CTCCCGCAATGGAAGCTATAGCAGATGGCATGGGTACGTCATGGCTTTTTACTTCCTTTCAGAGCTGCCAACTCGCAGCCCTAATGCCAGCCAGGCATGTCTGCAGGAGTGAGAACACATAGTTGCATGTGTGTGCCCTGTCCCTGCACCATCCCCTGGTACCATCTGTGCTTCAGTTGTGCCATTACGCAGTGACGTAGATGGCGGTGCATGAGAGAAAGCTCTCGTGGTTCTTTGCTTGCAGAAATCTCTCCAGGGAGGGCCGTGCCAAACACGCAGCTGCTTCCTGCACTGGAACCCCGCTGGTATCCCAGGGGTGGGTAGTCTGTTTTGATGGACTTCACTGAGAAGAGCACTCAGTTCAATAGTTGGTTTGTCTGAAATGTGTCTTGGTACATTCTGTTAAGGTCCTGTGAGACAGAGAGGGAACTTGGGAAGACGAAGATATTTGCAGAGGTTTTCTCACGTCCCAAAGACAGTCACGAGGGAGAATGCAGTGCCTGGTGGGTGTATTTCTGTCTGTTCAGCAGAAGGCTTGGGAAGCTGACATTCTACATACATATGTGGAAAATACTGATGTCTTCTGAGAAGTAGTGCCCCTTGAGGATATCATCTTCCTGACGAGAGCAGATATTTACCGTCCCTCTCTGCTACCTTCTTTCTAAAGAGATCGACGGAGAGCCTGTGGATGAGGCTGCATTCCAGGAGGGCAGAAGCTGCACACTGCCCATCTCCTGTGAAGACACAGAGGACGTGCGAGCAGCTGGCGCTCCAGGAAAAGGCCATGCAGAGAGCTCTGTGGCTGATGGTGAGAGGTTGCTCCCCTCCCACCGGCTTCCCAAGGAATTAGGAACGTTGTCCTTTTGGGAACCAAGCCACCTGAACCACAATCAGCAGATGGCTAGAAGAAGTAGCAATCTTCCTCCTGCAGTCCCTGCATCCCAGGGAAGCGTTGCTCCAGGAGGCCACAAAAAGGAAACAGAACATTTCATGGCAATGTCAGAGCACTGATGAGATTGCCAGTTAGGCACGAGGCGCAGCGGTGACCATGATTGTTCCTTCAGGTGCAGGTGCTGAAGAACCCGCAAATGGCGTCCGTGTGAAGGATGTCCCCATGTTCTCCTTAAAAGGCGCTCTTGCTGTGTTTGTTCCTCTTCTGCTTGTCACAGTTTGGTGCTGCATTTGTGTCCGGCGGCGAAGGCAGAAACACCAGTGAGTTGCTCCTCCCACCCCCATCCCACCACGCTCTTTATTGCAGCGCTGCTCTGTGTGGCGCCAGGAGGAAGGAGAGCGGGGGGCTCTCCCATGCCCTCAGCGGTTCTTCTCTCTGCAGGCATCTCACAGGATCCACCAAAGCCCAGCGTGCAAAGTGTGCTGCCCGCGAACGCTCACTGCATCCAGACAGAGAGCCAGCCCCATACAAAGCAGCGGACAGACGGACTTGGCAGCAGCAGCCTCCACGTGTGCCAGGACATCCTGCCTGGGTGCCGCAGAGCCCATACAGATCATCCCCCTCCAGGCCAGAGAACACCTTGGCTCCGCTGCCCCTGGCGCAGCCCCCGTGGCCCCCCAGCCCGGCCCACTCCACCGTGGCAAAGCAGAAGAAATCGAGTCGCCCCAAGCCCCGCTGGCCACTGCCACCATCACCACTCCCATCCTCCAGGGGTTGGCAGCAGTCCCCCTGGGGTAGTGTCCGGGAACCGTGTCCCACACCTGGACAACCCCTGCTGCGATCAGCGGTGGCTTTCCAGATTGCTCGTGCAGCAAGAAATAAGAAACAGCTGTGTTGACCATGTCACATGCTGCTTAATTCTTTCAGAACACATTCAAAAGCCAAGTGTTTAGAGAGGAGACCTTGCTTTATTCTGTGCAAGACACGGGCTGGGAAATCCCCACAACAAGCGCGTCGTGTCTTCACACGGGCTTCTCTTCAGAGTGAGAAGTTTCCACGCTGCACCTGCCTAGTGCATAGGTCACAGTGACCTCATAGGGATTTGAGATCATGGAGCAGATCTTCCTGGAAGAGATGTTAAGGCACCTGAGGGACGAGGAAGTGATCCGGAACAGCCAGCACGGCTACACTGAGGGCACATCATGCCTGACCCACCTGGTGGCCTTTTATGATGCAGTGTCAGCACTGATGGACAACAGGAGGGCAACTGATGTAGTCTCCCTGGACTTGTGCAAGGCCCTTGACGTGGTCCTGCACCACTTCCTTCTCTCTAAGATCCATTGCTTAAAAACCCTTTCTGTAAAGAAGTTTTTCCTGATACCCGGGCCTCCAGGTGATGCCAGCACAACCACTGGTGATGCTGGGACAACTGCCCGTCCCCAAATCTGTCACTGTCATCATGGAACCTGGCACCGTCCCAACCCCCATCTACACTGAGAGCCCCATCAGCGTCCTGCAGCTCCTGGAGCTGGGTGATGCCATCACCCTGACTGTCCCCAGCTGTCCTCCCTGCTGTGGTGGCACAACGGGAGCACGGTGACATCCTCATCAAAGAGGTGATGAGGAGGGGGGTTGGGAACAATCTGGGGACACATGGGGACCGGCACAGGCGCAACATGTGGTCGCTGGTGTCACTGTTTTCAGGTGTCATCGGGTGTTGGCATCACTTGGGTGTCACTGTTGTCACCATCATCACTTGTGTGTCATTGTCACTCAGGTGACACCATTCTCCCCTGCTCTGACCACCACATGGGGGCAGGCACAGGCAGCCCCGCGTTATCACCGTGCTGTCACTAAGCTGCAAACTGTCCTTTGTCACCCCCTCAGGCCTCCCTACAGTCAGACCCAGTAACTCCAGGGCCCTCCAGTGCTGTTACCATCATCTGCCATGGGGACATGGTAGTGTACTCTGTGCTACCACTGGAGGGGATCGCGTGTGACATCAGCACGGAACAGCCGTGATGCGGTGTCATCGTCATTGGGTGTTGCTTTTGTCAACTGGCATCGGGTGTCACCATCATGCAGAGGGGACAGAAGGACCCCCCGGGGCCCTGGGGATGTTGCGCTGAAGTTGGGGACACCGTGACAAGCTCAAAGACTTCCCAGGGAAAGTGGGGACACTGCATCATGGTGTCACACCCCCAAAGTTGAGACATCCCTTTGGGGGCACCCCCGTGTCACCCCCACGGTGTCACACCCTAGACTTGGGGACACCCCGTGTCACTTCCCACAGTGTCACACCCCAAAGCTGGGAACACCCCTCTGGGGATCCCCTCCACAGACCGCATTGTTTCCATGGGGCGGGGGTGGGTTTTTGTAATTAGGGTTTATTTGGTGATAACGGGATTGGAGGATGCCATCTCCCCCCCCCCCCCGCATTGCCCCCAGGTGAATAAAGGGCAGAGGAGCAGCTGTGGGGTTCCACATGTCAGACCGGGGGGACTTTGGGGACAGAGATCACTGCAGCATCCCGGCCCCATAACCACTACAGCCCCATCCCATAGCCATAACCCCCACATCCCAGAGCTATATCCCACTTTATCCCATCCCATATCCTATCCTGTGTCCATTCGGTATCCATAGCCCATCCCGTATCTATATCCCCATATCCATCCCATATCCTTATCACCATATCACATATCCATTCCAGATCCATATCCCCACACCCCATATCCCATTCCCATCCTACCCCATATACCATAACCACAGCCCTTCCCATATCCATTTCCCCGTATCCATTCCACATCTTTATCCCATTCCATTATCCCAAACCCATCTCATATCCATATCCCATCCCATATCCATTTCAAATCCATACCCTCACATCCCATATGCCAGCCCATCCCATATCAATACCCATATCCCATCCCAAATCCATCCCATGCCATATCCATCATCCATCCCAAACCCATATTCCTACATCCATCCCATGTCCATCCCATATCCATTCCATGTACTTATCCCATCCCATATCCAGAGCCCATCCCATATATATCCCATTTCCCGATATCCCATCCCGTATCCATATCCCATATCCTCACACCCTCCATCCCAATCCCAACCCCGCATGCCACCTGACAATCCCAGTCCCAATCCCACATCCCAACCTCAATTAGCAAGAGGGTGAACCCAAGGCCAAAGGCCGCCCCGCCCCGCTGCAGCCACAGGGCGCACCCCGAGGCCGCTCCGCCCCGCCCCGCCCCCTGCCCATGCGCCTGCCAGCACCAGCCCTGCGCCGCCCTGCCCCTGGCCTCTCATTGGTCAGCGATAGCACCGCCGGCTCTGATTGGCTGAGCCGCAGCACGTGGGAGCGGTCATTGGCAGCCGGCTCGAGGCCGCCCGGCTGCCCCCTCAGGCAGCGCCGCTCCCGCAGGCCGGGCACCCTGCACGAGACCGCCACTGCAGCCGCTGCGCGCCGGAGCTGTCCGGGCAGCACCGAGACGGAACCGCGGCACCACGGCACATGGAGGTGTGTGGGAGAACGGCACCGGGACAGGGAAAGGAACCCTGCGTGGCCATAACCCGCCTCCCTGTGAGCTGTGGGCTTGGGACTGCGATTTAGGACTGGCAGGAAGGGAGGTGGGATTGGGACTGCGAGTTAGGATTGGGATGTGCAGATATGGGACCGATACGGGAAGAACATGGGACGGGTTGAGGATGATCATGGGATGGGATAAGGACATGGAATGGAAAGGGGATGAATATGGGATATCCACCAC
>NC_034433.1:5455432-5456345 GCF_002078875.1 Numida meleagris | reverse complement strand
TGGGGTATATGGGGCTATAGGGTGATGGGGGGGCTATAAGGGGGATATACAGGGATATGTGGCTATAAGGGAGATGCAGAAGGATATGGGGCTATAGGGGGCTGAGGGGCCACCAGGGGCGGATATAGGGGGATTTGGGGCAACAGAGAGGAGTGGGGGGGGTTATATAAGGATATAGGGGGACACAGTGCTATAGGGAGCTGTGGGGGAGCTTTGGGGGACAATAGAGAGATACGGGGTTTTAGGCGGCAGGGAGGGGCTATGGGGGGATCTAGGGAGATACGATGCTGTATGTAGGTTATACGGGGATATGGTGCTGTAGGGGGCTGTGGGGGGACTAAAGGGGCATGTGTTGGGGTATAGGGGGATATGGGGCTACAGGGTGGGCTATAGGGCGGTGTGGGGTTAGGTGGCCTAGACATAAGCCCAAATATAGGGTCTATAGGGGGTTCAAGGGGAAATGGGGGGGATATTGGTGGGATATAGGAGGAAATGGGGCTATAGAGGGCTGGGGGTACTTATGGAGGGTATATAGGGTGTTACGGGGTTATAGTGGGCTGGGGGGAGATAAGAGGAGAATATGGTTCTATAGGTGGCAGTAGGGGGGGATATAGGAGGGATATATGGGGATATGGGGCTAAAGGGAGCAGTGAGGGGGCAGAGGGGGAATATAAAGTTATAGGAGGCTGTGGGGGGGGCTGCAGGGAAATATAGAGGACTGTGGGTATATGGGGGGCTATAGGAGGATGTGGGGCAAGAACGCCAAGATATAGCCCAAATATAAGGATGATGGAGGTGAAATAGGGGAGCTATAGAAGGACAAGGGGCTATATAGGGCTGGGAAAAGGAAGAAAAAAGAAAAGGAAATAGAAAAAAAAGGAAATTTGAAAAGGGAAAAAGAGAAAAGAAAAAA
>NC_034433.1:5450799-5455282 GCF_002078875.1 Numida meleagris | reverse complement strand
AAAAAAAAACAAAAAGAGAAAAAAGAAAGGTAAAGAGAAATGAAGGAAAAAAGCAAAGTAAAAAGGAAAAAACTAAAGAAACAATGAACAGCAACAAAGGAAAGGAAATAAGAAAACAAACCAAAGCACAGCAATGGAAAACAAAGCAAGAGTACTAGCAAAGGAAAAGAGAATGCTGAAGAAGTAAGTGAAGGTAACTGAAGGGCAGGAAAGGTAAGTTTCCACTAAGGCAAGAGGGAAGGGGAGGGGAAAGAGAGTAAAGAGGGAGCAACACCAGCGGCCCCAGCCCTCCCCTCCAGAACCGAGCAGTCCTCCAAAGTCATCACTGCAGCGGGATGGGACATCGTTTGGATGCTGAACTTCTTGTGGGATGGGAATTTTGGGAATACTGTCATTTCTCTTACCCATTGTTTTCTATGATAAGTTATGAAATGCTTTGTGTTCCCTTTGCTGCATCTCTCCCTGATGTCATTTGTGCCATGTCACAGCTCCCTAGCTCCCCATGCCCACCTCTGGGGCAGGATGGGGCAACACACATGGCAGCGTCCCTCAGCTGCCACCACCAGCCCCAGCCCTCCTCTCCCCCTGCAATCCTTTGTGCAGCGGGATGCAGAGGGCATTAAAGACAGCTCGCCTGCGCTGCCTGTGCCGGTACCGTGAATTGCTGTGGGGATGGGCACCAGGCAGGGCACGGGAGGATGGAGGAGGAATCGCCCCAGGTCACTGCGGCCAGAAGGGACTCCAGGAGTGGCAGCATGGGCAGTTCCCATGGAGGGGGGAAGCAGGGGCAGCTGGGCCTGCTGTGCAGATATACAGATACACCCATAGATACCTCACATGTCCTTGCTCTTCTGCCTCCACATGCTTGGGTCCTGAGAGATTGCTCTTCAGACAGGGACTCAGCCAAGCCTGTACATCCAGAGAACGATTTTCCCGACCAGGGCATCTTGCTCCCAGGATGTGCCCCATCACATACTTCTAGGAAATGCGTGTCCGGTGCTGCACAAAGGCCCCTGAAAGTAAAGGCAGCCTGGCAGGCTTGGACTGCTCCCACACTGCCCAGCACTGCCTCTAAAATCTCACGGAACACTCTCAGACTCTCTCAGACTCTGCCTGCAGCCCAACAGCACAAACTGCGTCCCCTGTCTTGCTTTATGCTGCCCTGTCAGAGGACAAAGAGCTGAGGGCACAGGCAGTGACAGGAGACACACAGAGCCTTCACACCATGGCGCGCTGCCTGCCTTTCATCAGCCACTCCCAGACCTTCCAGGAAGACATCCCCTTGTCTGGACACAGGCCAGCCCAAATTAAACTCCTTCTCCTAACGTTTCTCCTAACAGCCTAACTACATTAAGGACACCTTATCGAGACTAACTGATGGAGCCCACTGCTCCATGCAAAACCAGAAAGCAGAGCAGGAAAGTGGAGGGTTGGCTTGAGTAGCAAGCAGAAAAATAAGTGATCAGAAAAGAGGCTGGGACAAGGTGGGAAGGCAAAGGAAAAGTTGGGAAAAGTCAGACAAATGTTGGGAAAGCATAAGAAAATGTGGGAAAAAGTAGGAAAGAAAGGCCTAAGTTTGGAAAGCATGGTAAAAAATGGGAAAGCATGGGAAAAGCTGGAAAAAGATGGGAAATGATGGGAAAGCTAGAGAAAAGAAGAATAAATAGGAAAGCATGGGAAATGGTGGGAACTTATTGGAAAAGTTGGAAAAATAATGTAAAAAGCTGTGCAAAGCAAAGAAAAAATAGTAAAAATAAAGAAAAATCAAAGCAAATAAAAGACAAGAAAAACAAAGAAATTTAAAGAAAAAAGAAGAAATGAAAGAGCAACGTAAAGCAAAGCAGAGAAAAGCCCAGCAAAGAAAAGCCATGCAAAGCAGAGGAACCAAAGTGAATAAAAAAGAACCGTGAAAGAAAAAGCAAAGCACAGCTGTGAAAAACAAAGAACAACAGTAGGGGAAAAAAAAAAACAAAATCTGAAGAACAGAAAAACCAGGAAAAAAATCCAAACAAGTAAAGCAAAGCCAGTCAACAAAAAGAAAGTTAAAAAGCAATGCAAAGGAAAGAAAAATAAAGACAAAAGCAAAGCAAACCAAAGACAGAGAAAAAAAGCAAGAAAAATAAGTCAAAAAAGACACAGAAAACCACCAAGAGAGAAAAAGCAAAAAGGAAAGGAAACCATCGTGTAGCAATCCCATCATGCTCTTTATTGCAGCGCTGCTCTGTGTGGCGCCAGGAGGAGGGAGAGCCGGGGGCTCTCCCATGCCCTCAGCGGTTCCTCTCTCCGCAGGCATCTCACGGGATCCGCCAAAGCCCAGTGTGCTGCCCGCGAGCGCTCACTGCATCCAGACAGAGAGCCAGCCCCATACAAATCAGCGGACAGACGGACTTGGCAGCAGCAGCCTCCACGTGTGCCAGGACGTCCTGCTTGGGAGGCTGCCCTGGTGCCTCCTTCCAGGCCTTGGCTAGTGCCAGGTTTGGTGGGTGCCCTGGTGCCGGCCTGGGTGGGTGCACTGCTTCTTGCTGGGTTTTGAGGCCTGCTGCCGGCTTGGGTGGGTGCACTCGTCCCAGCTTGGGTGGGTGCCCTGGTGCCAGCTTCCAGGCCTTGGCTGGTTCCAGCTTGGGTGGGTGTCCTTGTGCTGGCTTGTGTGGGTGCCCTGGTGCCTGCTTGGGTGGGTACACTGGTGCCGGCTTGGGAGGTGCACTGGTGACAGCCTGGGTGGGTGCACTGGTTCTGGCTCGGTTTTGAGGCCTGGTCCTGGCTTGGGTTTGCACATTCGTCCCAGCTTGGGTGGATGCCCTGGTGCCGGTTTGGGTGGGTTCCCTGGTGCCGGCTTCCAGGCCTTGGCATGTTCCAGCTTCGGTAGGTGTCCTGTTGCTGGCTTGTATGGGTGCTCTGGTGCTGGCTTGGGTAGGTGCCCTGTTGCCTGCTTGGGTGGGTGCACTGGTGCCGGCTTGGGTGGATGCCCCTGTGCCTGCTTGGGTGGGTGCACTAGTGCAGGCTTCGGTGGACGCCTTGGTACCGGCTTCCAGGCCTTGGCTGGTGCAGGCTTGGGTGGATTAACTGGTTCCGTCTTGGGTGCACAGCTGCAGGCTTGGGTGGTTGCACTGTTGCCGGCTTGGTTCGGTGCCCTGCTGTTGGCTTGGGTGGGTGCACTGGTGCAGGCTTGGGTTGGTGCCCTGGTGCCAGCTTGGCTGGGTGCCCTGGTGCCGGCTTCAGTGGTTACACTGGTGCCGGCTTCCATGGGTGCCCTGGCGTCGGCTTGGGTGTGTGCCCTGGTGCCGGCTTGGGTGTGTGCCCTGGTGCCGGCTTGGGTGAGCGCACTGGTGCCAGCTTCCAGGCCTTGGCTTGTGCCTGCTTGGGTGGGTGCAATGGTGCCGGCTTGGTTGGGTGCCCTGGTGCCTTCCTGGGTGGGTCCACTTGTGCCGGTTTGGTTGTGTACCCTGCTGCCATCTTGGGCAGGTGCCCTGGTGCCTTCCTGGGTGGGTGCACTTGTGCCGGCTTGGGTGGGTGCACTGGTGCCAGCTTGGTTGAGTGCACTGGTGCCAGCTTGTTTGGGTGCCCTGGTGCCTTCTTGGTTGGGTGCACTGGTGCCGGCTTGGCAGGTGCACTGGTGCCGGCTTGTTTGGGTGCCCTGGTGCTGGCTTCAGTGGTTGCACTCGTGCCAGGTTGGGTGGGTGCCCTGATGCCAGCTTTAAGGCCTTTGCTGGTGCCGGCTTGGGTGGGTGCCCTCATGCCTTCTTGGTTGGGTGCACTGGTGCCGGCTTGGCAGGTGCAATGGTTCTGTCTTGGTTGGGTGCACTTGTGCCGGATTGGTTGGGTGCCCTGGTGCCGGCTTCCAGGCCTTGGCTTGTGCCAGCTTGGGTGGGTGCCCTGGTGCCAGGCGCAACGCCACCCAGATCCTCCCATCCGCAGAAAGAAACCCCCTGGCAGCACCAGCCTTGGAGAACTCACGCGTACCCGCTGCTGGTTCTGGCTCCCATCCCCCAAGGCCCACACGCTGCACAAGACGCTGAGGAAGACCTCGCTCCCTGGCGGCCACAGCACCTCAGCAGAAGGACAAATGTCTCGGTGAAAAGGCAAGATGGACTACTTTGGATAATCTCCCCGATGGTTCACATCCTCAAGAGGACCCCGAAAGGCCGCCGAAGCAGCAGCAAACAGCAGAGACCAATGGGAAAGGCAGGGACTGTTCCTGCGAAGAACACTCAGGATTCCCTCTCGGGCAGGAAACAGCACCAACAACGCGATGGCAGCTGCGTCCGGGGACAGACAAAGAAAAGAACTCATGGCCACCCACGGGGAATCAAGAGGATCCACCAGGAAAACATCTACCCACCCAAGAGCAAAGAAGTGTCGCGCAGCCAGCCTGGAGGAGGCCAGGCCTGCCATCCACCATGACCACTGCCTCTGCACCAGGCCAAAAGCTGACCATCCATGCCTGGGAGGAAAAAGGGGAGAGGAGAGGGGAAGGATTGGAACA
>NC_034433.1:5449544-5450456 GCF_002078875.1 Numida meleagris | reverse complement strand
ATGAAAAGCCTCAAGTCCACGACGAGGGAAGGGGCAAGGAGCCCCCAATCGGCGTGAACACAGCTGTGCAATCAAGAAGCAAACCCATCCAGCCCACCAGGAAAGCGTCGAGAGGAGACTTGCATCGACAGAAGGAGGCTTGACTTGAAGAATTCGGAAGAGAAATGCGGAAAACAACCAAGGCAGAGAACTTAAGGTGAGTGAAGACAAGGTAAGTGGAAGGGGACGGGCAAGGGGACGAGGAAGGGAAAGCAGAAGGAGCAAAAAGTAAAGGGAAGCCGAGGAAATGAATTTCCAAAGAAGGGAAAAGAGAAGGAACACATTTAGGAAGGGAAGCAAATCATGCAAAGAAAGGAATTGGCAACTCGAGGAACCAACAGCAAAGAACAAAAAGCAACACAAAGCCAAGCAAGAGGAGCAGGACAGAAAGGGAAACCACAAATGCCAAGCAAAGAGACAAAAGGAATAGAGAAGAGCAAACCAAAGCAATGCAAGGTGAAAGCAAGAAAAAGAAAAGCAAGAAAAATATGAGAAAGCAAAGGAAAACAAGACAGGGAGAAAAGGCCAAGCGGAGAGCTGCGCACAGCACAGCAAAGCGCAGCCCAGAAGGAAAGAAAGAAAACTGGAAGGACTCCAGGATTTAACACAGACAACTTGGGCCTGAAAACAAAACCTCAGAAAGAAAGCAAGCGAAAAAGGCAAGTGGGGAGCATCCACTGTGATGTCACCCGGACCCTCCACCCGCAGAAAGAAACCCCTTGGCAGCACCAGCCTTGGAGGACTCATGTGCAGCCGCTGCAGATTCTGGCTCCCAGATTAGGATGATTAGGACTGTGGTCAGGGTTAGGGTTAGGGTTAGGGTTAGGGTTAGGGTTAGGGTTAGGGTTAGGGTTAGGGTTAGGGTTAGGTTAG
>NC_034433.1:5437641-5448464 GCF_002078875.1 Numida meleagris | reverse complement strand
GTTAGGATTAGGGTTACATAAGGGTTAGGGTTAGGGTTGGGGTCAGGGTGAGGTTGAGGGTTAGGTTCACGGTAAGGGCTAGGGCTGGGGTGAGGGTTAGAGTTAGGAATAGGGTTAGGGCTGGGCTTAGGGTTAGGTTTAGGGTTATGTTGAGGGTTATCGCTGCAGTAATGTTCAGGGTTGGGGTTATGGCTGGCGTTAATGATGGGTTTAGGGTTAGGAATAGTGTTAGGCTTAGGGTTGGGGTTAGGGTTTGCATTAGTGCTGGGTTTAGGGTTAGGATTCGGATTAGGTTTGGGGTTAGGCTTAGTGTTAGGGTTAGGCTTAGGGTTAGTGTTAGGGTTAGGGTTAGGTTTGGTGTAAGGGTTAGGGTTAGGGTTAGTGATAGGGTTTGGGTTAGGTTTGGTGTAAGGGTTAGGGTTAGGTTTAGGTTTAGGGTTAGGTTTAGGGTTAGTGTTAGGGTTAGGGTTAAGGTTAGTGTAAGGGTTACAGTTAGTATTAAGTTTAGGGTTAACATTACGTTTAGGGTTAGGTGTGGGCTTAGGGTTAGGGATAGGATTGGAATCAGGGTTAGGGTTAGGGTTAGGGCTAGGGTTAGGATCAGGGCTGGGGTTAGGTTTAGGGTTAGGGTTAGGCTTAGGGTTCGTGTTACGTATAGAGTTAGGGTTAGGGCTGGGTTTAGGTTAAGGGTTAGGGTTAAGCTTAGGTTTAACAATGGAGTTAGTGTTAGATTTACATTTAAGGTTAGGGCGAGGGCTGGGGTGTGGGTTAGGGTTAGATTTAGGGTTAGGTTTTGGGTGAGGGCTGGGTTTAGGGTGAGGATTAGGATTATGGTTAGTGTTAGGGCAAGGGCTGGGTTTAGGTTTAGGTTTGGGGTTAGGACTGTCCTTCGCGTTTGGGTTGGGCATAGGTTTAGGCTTAGTGTGAGGGTTAGACTTGGCCAGAACTTTGGTTTGGGCTTAGGTTTGGGAGTAGTACAGGGGTTATGGTCAGTGTTAGACTTAGCGTTGGGCTTAGGGTTAGGGTTGGGTTTAGTGTTAGGTTTAGGGTTAGGGTTAGGGTTAGGTTTAAGGTAGGGTTGGGGTGGACTTAGTGTTAGGTTTAGAGTTAGCTTTATGGTTTGGATAGGGATAGGGATAGGGATAGGGATAGGGATAGGGATAGGGATAGGGATAGGGATAGGGATAGGGATAGGAAAAGGGTTAGGCTTGGTGTAAGTGTTAGTGTTAGGGTTAGGATTAGGTTAAGGTTTAGATTTAGGGTTAGGTTCAGGTTTAGGGTTAGATTCAGGTTTAGATTTCTGGTTATGGTTAGGACTGGGGTTAGGGTTAGTTTTAGAGTTAGGGTTAGTGTTGGGGTTAGGGTTAGTTTTAGAGTTAGGGTTAGTGTTAGTGTTAGGGTTAGAGTTAGCATTAGGGTTAGGGTTATTGCTGGGGTTAGGGCTGGGGTTAGGGTTAAGTTTAGACCTGGGGGTAGGGTTGGGTTTTGTCTCAGGTTAGTGTTTGGTTATGATTGAGCCCCCTAGCCCCTCATGGCTCCTGTGTTCTACTTCGGGGTTCTACATGCACCCCCATAGCCTCCCCACCCTTCTTTTTTGTCCCCAACCAGCCCTCCTCCACCCCTGGCCTCCTTGACCCGTATGACCCTCCCCAAGCCCTGCAGCCCTTGCCCCCTCCTGTCCTGCCCCAGCCCTTTGCTGCCCTGCCCTTCCTGCAGGAGGGGCGGTGGTGTGCTGTATCCAGTGCCTGGAGGAGCTGTGCCTTGGCTTATGGCCACCACAGGGCACACCATTGTCTTTGATGTAAGTCTCTACATCCAATAAAGGTGTGGGAACTCATCATGGGGCAAATCGTGCAGTCTGTAGCCTCCCCTATGCATGGTGGTTGGGGCCAAACCTGGTCTTTCCGTTCATTCTAACCCCCTCCACATACACACCCAATGGTTTGCTCCATTCTGACCCTCCACCCTCACCTAATGAGTCGCTCCATTCTGATTCCCCTCCCCCCCACACACAATTGTTCTCTCCATTCTTATTCTCCCCCTGCCCCATCCAATGGTTCACTCCATTCCGATTCCTCCCCCACTCCCCACACCCAATGGCTTGCTCCATTCTGGGCCTTCTCTTGCACCCAGTGATTTGCACCATTCCGATCGCTTCACACCTAGTGGTTCACTCCATTCTGACCCTCCGCACACACACTCAATGGTTTGCTCCATTCTGATCCCCCCACACACACCCAATGGTTCACTCCATTCTGATCCCCCCGCACCCAATGGTTTGCTCCAATCTGATTCCCCACACACTCACACACATACAATGGTTTGCTCCATTCTAACCCCCCGACTCTCAAACCATTCTATGACTCTATGAAACTGGGGACTATGGGGCAGAAACTGAGGCTTAAGGGGACAGTTTAGAGTGGAAAGGGGGCAAGTCGGTGGGCATCTGAAGGATTAGGGGCAATCCTGGGTGTCGCTGGGGTCTCCTACAGCCCCGCCTGTCCGTGCAGCGCTGTCTCTGTGCTGAAACGCGCCACCACCGACACCTCGATGTTGTGTTCCGGTCAATGCCCACCGACGATTGTCAATGAGAGCAGTATTTTTGTTTTTGTTTTTGTTTTTCTGCATGGAAGAATTCATTTCAACACCTTTGCTTCTGATACCTTCTCAAGGTGTTCATCAGAGAGTGGTGGTGAAATTCTGCTGTTCCTGTATTTCATCCTTGAAAACAGTTGTTCACAAATGTATGTACTACCAAAAAGTTATGGCAGGAGTATGGCGTGACTGTGAAGTGAGGGATCGTGTTCTCTGGCAAGACAGATCTTATACAATTCTGATAAATAGGCACGATCCCAGTTTTGAGTTGAAAATCTGATTGCAATTCAGTGTGTTCCATTTGAAGATTCACAGGTGATGTATTTATGGTGACCAGAAGTGACCCGTTCCACTGCATGTCCTGTGCATCTATTCCTACCTTTACACCTGGGAGGGATCAGGACCACATATTGTTTTGCTTCACACTCACACGGTGGTTTAAGTGAAAGGAGTCAATCTAGCTGAAACCAAAAACTCAGAGGCAAAGTGGTACGTGGAACCCGCCTGAGAGTCAAAACTTCTTTAAGAAACAAAACAGAGTGGTTTTCATTAAGGTTACCTCTTTTTTGACTTGCTATTGATTTGACTGCTCGTGTGTATCATCCTACTCCCTTAACTACAGAACTGTGTCAGTTTGTGGTTGTTGCTATGCAAACCCCTTCCAAGGTTTCTGTTGAGGACCTCCCTGCAACTGAAGATGCCTTTAGTACACAGCTGCTGCCCCTGAGCGTATTCAGCATCTGCAACAGTTCCAGCACCAGGCTCTTGTTCTGCTCTCTGCACATGCATGCTGCGTTCCTCCTTGGATTTGCCTCCCAGGAGACAGAGAACCTGAGTATGGTGGTTTAACAGCAGCAGGGAGCTCAGCACCCTGCTCACCCACTGCCCCTCCAAAACAGAATAGGGAGAAAATACGGTGAAAAGCTGATAAACTGTGGACTGAGTTAAGGACAGGGGACCAGCAACAGCACCAGGTACCATCACTGGCAAAAGAGGTGCAGCAAAGGGAAGGTTAATTTGTAGCTTTTTGATAGCAGATGGGAATCCTGGGCTAGCTTTGGGGGTGGGTCTTCCTTCAAAGGTGGTGCTGTTTGAGGAAGAAGTTAGTAGAGCGCAGCAAAGAGCAGCAGCTCCTGGAGGCTTGAGGAGAACAATAACCCAGGCATAGCCCAGCAGCCATGGACACATCCCATGGTCCCTGAGCACGGGGAGCACGGTGGGTTCTGTTTCTCAGGTGGGGCAGCAGGAGTTGAAAAAGTGCCCAAGCAGCATGTCTGCACAGTCCAGACCAGCCTCCTTTCTGCAAGGAGCACACACGACTGAAAAGTGCTCCAGGTGTGAATACAGTCCACATGTGAAAATTAAAAAGAAACCGATAGTGGGGGAATTGGGAAATGTAAATGCCAAACATTGTTGATGAAGATGAGTTCAGCTGGCATGCATGGAGCAAGTGCCTTCAGGCCTGTAGCGTTGGTTGGTGTGGGCAGAGGGCAAGGTGATTGGTGTTGGAAATATCCAAATAATTTATCAGGACGGTATCTCTGATAAAAGCAGATTTTATTCGCAATTGCAATGGTGGGTGTCTTGCAAGCAGGAGTGCACCTATGGACACAGTGTGACAGCTTTTGCACCTTGTTTCCCCACCTTGCCTACCCCCTCCCCTGTTTCCCCATTGGCTGGGTACTCCAGGTTCACAATCTTACCAAAGCTTTACATTTGTTAATTACATTCTGACTCTTGTTAATTCATGTGCTCTCTTGTGCCAGTCAGTTGCCATCCTGCTGTTTCCAAGATGTCTCAGTCCTCTTCTTATCGTGTTGATATGGTGATTTTCTCCAAAGCTTCTTCCATTGTGTCCAAAGGACGCTTCCTTTGTTAAACAAAGAGCACTGAGGGGGGATGCCAGGCCTTCCCGATGCCTCTTTAGGCACTTCCTTAGGCATGGCATGACTTGTTCTCTGGTTCGATCAGTCTGGTGCAGGATGTTCTTACAATGTGTATGACAAAGTATAACATATATTTTCATGCTGGCTATATATAAATTGTTGCTAGCTAGTTTTTAATAAAGGACCCAAATGGCAGCAGAAGCCATGAAATCAAGAAAATTCTTACCTTGTTCTAATGCAGAAACAACATTCAATTCCCACATTGGCTCGCTGTCACACTTCATTTTTAGGCACATCTCCATCAGCCCTCAGCTGTTGAGCTGGATGTCTGCCCCCAGTTTGAGTCAGATTTGTGTTTGTTAATCTGTTTTGGTGAGAGTGGTTTGAATTGGGTTATTTATATAGAAACATTTAGGCATGGTTTAGTGGAAAATACTGGTAGTAGGTGAACAGTTGGACTGGATGATCTTAGGGGTCTTTTCCAACCTTGGTGATTCTGTGATTCTATGCTTTGTCTTTGGCATGTGCCAAAGTTTCATGTACAATACATTGATAAGCGATAGAACAATGTTAGAGCTAGTAGAATCAAATCTGGGTGAAGTGTGGAATTAAAAGCTCCTGTTGCCATCGGTGACCATCCAAGAAGAGTTTCCCACCAGTGGTGTTCTCCATCCTTCTTCACACTTCCCAGGCCATGGTGTATCACTTCTGTATCATGAGGAATGGTGGTTAGAGGTTTTTCTCCACTGTTTCAGATGCATTCTAGCAGTTGGCACAGGTCATCGTATAGTAGTAGCTAGTTCACTAATGTAAGTGGAAAAGCGGTTGGCATCAAATACTCAATATATATAATTAGACTGTAGCAATTGATATGATGTAACTGGAGCTGAATCATTCCAGTTGTATTTCATAATTTTAGTAAAGCTGTTACCAAAAATCATAACCAAGAAAACTCCAAACCAAATGAGGGTTTAGAAAGCCAGCATCAGTTTATTGCAGCGCTGGGTGCATGGGGGATTCCTCCTCCGAACATGCAGGCCAAGGGATGAAAGCACACTCATTATATGCACTACAGAATGAATATTCATGTAATTCCTGAGAAGTGCCTGCCTATTTCCAGGAAATCTAATGCATGTTCTAAGACACTGCAAAACTGCCTCCAGACAAAGTGCTGAATTAGGGGAAGGGTCTCAGGTGTGGTCTCCCTTTGCCTGTATGTGGTACTGATGTTGAGAAAGATCCTGCTTTTTTGGAACGAACATTGCTCTTTGGCATCTCTTTGGCACCCAGGCTTGCTTATCTTGTCTGCCCTTGCCCATCTCTCCAGGGGCTGCCAGGCCTCTGGCTCCGGTCAGAGCTGTCTGCATTGAGACGGACAGGGCAGTGCTTCCTCTGTGCCTCCTGCCAGCAGGAGCAGCGCTGCTGCCAAGGGCTGCTCTCCACACCCTGGGGGTTTCCTGATGGCCTTGTCTCAGAGACACTGCCCCCAACATGGAGCAGCTGAAGAACAAAGCTTTTACTACCTCTTCATGTCAACAGCTTTGACTCCAAGGGTCAGACAAGCAATGGGTCTTTCAGACTGAACTTCCTCCTTCACAGCACTGCACAGCTCCTGCCTGGCCCTGGAGGAAGCCTCACTGAAGGCACAGAGAAGCAACAACATCTTCACTAAAAGCAGAAAGTTAAACTAACCCAGCACAAACGCTGTTTGGAAGCCAGAGTATTTTGGAGGCCAGCTGCTTTTATTTCCCGTTATCCTTGTCTGAACAAAGGGCCTCTGTGGAGGCAGAGCAGTCTCAGCACCGAGGCAGGACACAGCCGAAAGGCAGAGAACTGCCCTGCCTGCGTCATCCTGGGGGCATTGCAGGGTACCAGGGAAGGAGATGGGGGTGCTTTGCTCCAGGGCCCCTTTTCACCAGAACCATTACCTTTCTCCCCACCCCCAGCACACTTTATTTTTTGCCTGCATATCTCCTTTACCACCCTTCAACCACTCTTGTGTTTCTGATTTGAGTATTATATCTGCTTGGAGACTGTTTTCTCAGAAGAAGCCGACTGACAACTCACTTTTTTTTTTTTTTTTCTCCCAAGAACCATATAAATTACATGCAAAACATTGTACATAGAGATTAATATCAAAATGCAATACAGATCAGGTGCACTTTAAGCTGCACTCTAGGATATGGCAAACACACCAGGGTACATATTGCTTTGAAACCACCTTTTTTTTTTCTTTTAAATGTCATGCATATCACATAATATTCAGTCTTTTGTATTGTATTTTTCTGTTTTTTATACAAAAATACCAGTGCTTATTATACTAGTTACTGGAAAAGAAAAAAAAAAAACTCAGCTTTGAGTGCCCTCTTCAAATGAAAATTTTGTTGTCAGAGCGCTGGATAAATATATATACACACACAAATGTTGGTTTAATACTGTATATATATATATATGTAAGTATATATATACACACACATACATATATATATAAATATATATATGTAATTAAGGGCAGGAAATAAACTAAAGGCAGTTTTAGCCATGGGCTTCCTCAAACGAAAACTGGTTTCTTTTCATTGAGCAGGATGACGGAGGCAGGAGACAGCCTTGGTGAAGAGGTGCTGGATAGGAAGAGCCATGTGCCTCAAACCACGTTGGCTCCATGCTCCTGGCGGTGATGACCGCATGGCATCTGGACACAGCAGCAAGGAGCGGCTGCTGGCAGTACGAGTATCCTTCCCCTGCAGGGATGCGCTGTGGAGGTGCTCAGTCCCTACGGCATTGAAGGTGTGCCCCTTGGGGCTGGAAGGGGGCTTTCCCATTGCCCCAGAGTCCTGTTGCAGCAAGAAGTGGTTCTAGAGGGGCTGAGCATCACAGGATATCCATCACTCAGCGAGGGAAAGCCAGAGGCTGCCCATGCTAAAATTCAGTTTAGTTTTTTTCCTTCTTTTGAGATTGTTTCAAAATTCTCCTCAAAGCTTATTGCACAAAACCTTTGAAAATTAAGTATAGCCCCTGTGCAAATCAAAGAAAACCTCATCACAGAATGCAAATGCCTAAGAATGCCTGCCTGTTCAGCACTGCGCACAGGACATGATGTAATGTCTTTGGTACCAAACTGCCCATTTATTTCACAGAAAACCACCACCACCAGAGACCCTACTGTCATTAAGAACTAGATGCAAAATTATGTTCAGAGTGTTTTAATAACAAAGCATTCCAAGGCAAGTTAACATGGATCACAGGGTATGACTTCGATTCCTGTCTGGCAATGACACTCGTGGCAGATCAAACAAAGCAAAATCTCCCCCCCTTTCCATGGCATGTTGCAGCATCCCCACAGTCTGTGCTGTTGACCATGCCTCTCCAACAGAAGATCCATCTCCCCAAATGTTATGGTTGTTTTTTTGTTTTTATGTTTTTATAATGTCCTCAATAACTTAACCCAATAGTCATCTGCTGCCAGTATATCACTGAAACTAAGTAGGAAAAAATACTTTACATAAAGGATGTATGCACAATAAATGCTTTACCTTAAGCAACCAGCCCTACCAACATAATTTTTATATATATATATATATATATAAAAAAAAAAAATTGTCATCCAACTAACGTCTAGTATAAAGATGGCTGCTCAGAGAAAAGGAAGGTGACTGGCATCAATGGCAATACACCACCACTGGGAACTGCCATCACACAGTCAGGAGCCGCTGCAGATGCAGGACTCTTTTAAGATTTTTATTTTTATTACTTTAAACAAAATACATATGGCTGACGTAAAAATATCAGTTTCTGATCTAAAGAAAACTATATATTTTTTTGCATATTTATATAATTTTCCCCCCCCTCCTAATATGGAAACTAGAACAACAATAATGTATCAACTAATGAACAAGCAGACCCCTACTGCAACCTGCCGGTCTCAGGCCTCTGGGAGGGAGTTCAGCACCTCCAGAGCTGGCTTGGTGTTGCTTTTTTTGTTTGTTTGTCTTTAAATAGGTCTGAGGTAATAAAAAAAAAATCAAAAGGAAAAAAGAAAAGGAAATAGCACCCTCCCTCCCCCAACACATGTAATAAATATTTATATAAGCCTATTTTTTTTTTTTGTATTTAAAATAGAAAAAAAGTGATCTTTCGAGCAATGTCGCCTTCAGTACAGAACCAAACCCCATGAGCACCCCTTTCCCCCCCACCACTGGTGTACAGCTGGGCACGCTCTGCCCCTTCTTGCCCATGGCATTTGTTTGTCTCGCGTGCAGAGGAAGGGGACAGCAATGGGGTTTGTCTGTGCAGGCAGGGGCTGGTGTCTCAACACTGAATTTGCAACTGAGATGGGCAGTGATGGCAATTTCTCCTTGCTGCTGGCAGTGTATGGAGCCCAGCCTTCATCCCCCCCTCCCTTGGCAGCACCGGGTAGGGCAGCAGGACCCAACCTCAGTGCCTGGGTCCTTCCCTCCTTCCACCCCAAAAAAGGGATGGGTCAGTGCCAGGCTGGAAACAAAACAAAGACACTTGGTTTTTGCTGCTGTCATTAAGGAACACTTATTTCTTGGCAAAGTAGTGGGCCCTCGCATGGCAGGCAGTGCTGCAGGCAGTGCTCGGAGAAGGCACGGGAGAGTCTGCTGTGCGTTCTTAAAGGAAAGAAAAGAAGAAACCAGCCACCCAAACCAGCCAGCCCACCCCCTCACGGGCACCTACAGGGACAGAGGCCAGGCAGACAGCACAGCTAGTTACCATCATGTTCTCTCTGCTTCCAACCAAACCAACTGGGACAAGGGACAGAAGGCAGCAGAACTCTTTTCAGCCCTGCACACCGGGGGACAATGACCAAGGGTGCACTCACAGGGAAAGAAACTAAGCCCAAGCAAAGCAAACTCCTGCCTCCTGCTCTGGCCCACTCTTGGCTTTGTAGGATAGTTAGTTCAGAGCCAGGATGCATGAAACATCTGCTCCACAACCGAAGTCTCTCAACCTGCAAAGAAGCAGTTACTACAGACCAAGGGGAGGCAAGACACAGGGCAAGGAGATTACCTCCAACAAGCAGCAAGCAAAGCCCGCAGCACTTCTGCTGGAAGAGCTGCAGCTGACCAACCAGCCCAGCACCAATATCAGCTGCAGGAGTGCTGCAGAAACCAAGGGGCCTCCCAGTGGCCACAGAGATTCCTTCCCTTCTAGAGCAACCCAACTTGTCTTTTTTTTTTTTAATGATGTGAGGGCTGCCCCCGCCACACCAACAACACTTATTCTCCATTCACACTTTGGAAGTGACACGCAGAGCTGGTGGGTACAGCTGGAGCATCCTTTGGGTTCCTCAGCACCTAACACAGCATGCACTGCGAGGCTGAGGATTACTCAGCCCAGGAGTACAGACAAGCCAAACAGGCAGAAGTCCCTCTGCTCCTGACAGCAGGAGCTGCTGAAGCTTCCCCGAGCTCTCACCAAAATGTTTCACAGGTGTTCACAAGCAGAAGAGATGCATTCCTTCAGCTCCTCCAAAAGAGAGCCCTGTTTCTCACAGCCATCTGTTTTTTCTTCACCACCCTTGAACTGCCATTCACCTCCACCTTACTTCATGGGGGGGAGGAAAAATAAATAAATAAATCAAGCCCTCACATCCAGCCAAGTCGCCTTCATTCCTTGTCTATGAGTGACTGCTTTGGAAACAGAGAGCAATGTGTGCGTGCAAGAGGAGGAGCTGTAAAGGCTGGGTACCATTTGTCAAGGTGGAAGACTGGTGTACATCCCTGTCTGAGCAACCTGTGAGTAAACACCTTTCTCCCGACTGTTTTTTTTGTTTGTTTGTTTTTGTTTTTTTTTTTTTCTTTAGCTTTTCACACTACAGTGCTAACTCCCCCAACTTCCCACTGTGAAGTTACTGGGGGACAAATCCCACAAGCAAAGAACAAACCCCCAACACTGGAAAAAAACCTTAAAAACCACAAGTGGAAAAAGAAAGTCACAAGTGCACCTCAGCCCCCAGGCAGGGACCGTGCATGTAAGACTACAACAATTCAAGCTTCCTTGGAACATGCATTTTTCAACGTGAAAACCCCCTGCAGACCCACAGAGCCCAACTCTCAGAGAGGAAATAACCTGGCTGTTTCACTTGGGTGAGTACCACTGAAAATTAGGGGTGAAGATGCACAATTTTGGCTTAGCCCCCTCTCCTAATACTCAGCATCACGGTACTCTGGTTCCCACCTGTCTGTTAAAAAAAGAAATAAAAAAAATCCCAAATGATACACATAGGAGCAGTTTGACACGAAGTGTCTGCAGTGTGTCATCAGTTACAGATGCCAACATCACACTGGACGTGGGGCGAAGGTGGAGGAGGGGGAGGGT
>NC_034433.1:5404707-5437606 GCF_002078875.1 Numida meleagris | reverse complement strand
AGTTCTAAGGTCAAACCGATGTCTCCAAGCTGTGAAAGGGGCTTTCAGGCTCCGCAAAGTTGACCTCAGTTTGATCACTGTCCACTGCATTGTTATTTTTGTTGAGGGATGAAGATCCACCCAGGCTGCCCCCACCTCGCTTTTTGAGTCCGTCAGTCTCGGGGTCATCATCGGCGCTGTCAAGGAATGGAGTTCGAGGCTCATCTTCCTCCAGGATGAACTCTGGGTGAGTCATGAAGTTATGGATGGAGCTTCTGGACTCAGGTTTCTCGAGGCCTTCATACAAGGAGCTACGGAACGCATTCACCACCTTGATCTGCCAGCAGGTGAGGGTGCAGAGCATGGGGATAAATAAAAGAGAGGTTAATAGCGGCCATGAGAGGCTGGAGTTCCCAGGAGAACATATGAAAAAAAATGGGACAATAAAATAAAAAGGACAACAACAATGATCACCACCACAGAACAGACAGGTAAGTCAAAATGAGAGATCTATGGTGAACTAGGAGGGCCAACATGGACCAGACTCGGGCACTAGGTGCGTGATGGGGAGTCAACCGACTATGGGGCGACTTCAGAAGCTGCAAGAAAAGACAAAAAAAAAAAGCTCAAAAACCAAAACGAGATCATTTTCAATGAATGGAAGCCAAAATGCATTAGTTGTCATTATGTGCGCGCACGCATATCTGTGTGTATAAACGAAGACAAAAAAGTGGCACTACAACTCAAAAAAATAGGTGGGTTAGACAAACAGTGGATTCACTTCAAGGCAAAAAAAAACTACTGTGGGAGCAATGTGTTCATTCTATCTCATTTTTTAGACCTACAGGAAGGAATGGGCTTTAACAAGGTGTCACAAACTTTCCAAGCCCCTGTGAAGCACTAGGTCCAAGTAGATGCCATAAGCAGTAAAACAGGACCCAACAAAACATGCAAGGAGGAAGCCAGCTGCATGTGAGCTTCCCTGCAACACAGCCACCGAGATCCCAGGTTGGAGCTCTGCATCCTGCCCTGAACACGCCGAAGAGGACCCAGCAATCCCCAAAGGCAGCTATAGCTGTTCTTTTGGAAGCTTTGCACACACAAGAAATCCCAAACCTTGCTAGAAAGCCTGGCTGCTTCCTGCTCCTGCAAAACCCCTGGGCTGTCAGCACTGCCAAAAGCAAGGCATGACAAGCAAGAGATCCAGAGCCCAGTCTGCATAGCTAGGATCCTGCTGTGCTGCACTGGGAGGGAGAGGTCTGGAAACAAGCCAGGACACAGCCAACACCGAATTTGCTGCTCTTGCCAGCTCCTCCGGAAGTGCAGTCCTGCGCTCTTCCAGTCCCTGTTTGCATGATAGGTGACAAGTGTCAGATCCAGGCAGGGGGTGAGGGGGCACTGCTGGGGGCTCAGTGGACGGCTCTGCCCTGCAGCCCTGTTCCCACATGGCATGCACAGGGCAACTGACGTGCACCTACAGGGCTCCAGCTCTTGCAGATGACTCGGGGCTACAATCACTCAAGATGTCAAAAGGCATAAAGTGAATGAATGCTGAAGAACGTGGGCTGACAAACTGAGCTGAAGGCTCCCAAGCTAGAAAAGACCCAGCGAAATCACACTCCCTGCTTTGCCTTTTATCGGAAAGCCAAGAGCCATGCACCACACTGGGCACTCCAGAGGAGCTCTTGGATAACTCCACAGCAGCTCCCACAGATGCTCTGCTTGCTGCCTCTCCCCCGCTGGCCTCATCCTGCCAGGGCTCACACTAGCTCCCCGCTGGCTTGTGTCCCCCTCCCTGTCCCCTGGTAACTGCCCTGGCCACGAGTGACCCCTTCCCACAGCAGCACTGCTCCTCCATCTCCAGGCCCACAGAAGGAGCCAGCAGATCCCACACCTCAGAAACCCCATTCCCCCCTTCCATATCCCACGCCACGTCCCTTGCACCTTCCCCATCACGCAGCAGGGGGAGCAGAGAGTGTCCAGAGCTGCTAGAGAAGAATGAGTTACATATGCTCTTGAAAGCTGATGCTGCAAGTGCGTGCTGCCACTTCTTCAGGAACGGGCTGCAGATTTAGGAGGTGAGCAGAGATGGCAGCCCTCAGCCTGCTGATACATGGCCAGGATGGGAGGGACATCAAACCCAGCACAGCCAGAGGGAGCCTCTGGGGATCGCTGGTCTCAGCTTTAATAGCACCCACAGAAGCAGACCAGAGAAGTTACTCAAAGACGACCCTCATGCCTGAAACTCTGGAGGTTTACCTGCACAATGCTCCAGGGTTCCCTCTGCACAGGGGATGCACTTTCGAGTCTGCTCTGCATCAGATTCAGAATGACGCTGCTACCCCATACCAGGGCATCCCCACAGATACAGCACATCCTAGCTAGAAATAAATGAGCCAGCTCAGAGCCCACGAGTTGGATGGCAGACACTCATGAGGAAGTACTGCCGTGATGCTGGAGCACCAGCTGGCCTGTGAAAATTGAAAGTTTTGTGGCTGGAAACAGGGATTCAGAACTGTTTGCTGCACTAGCAACCATAGCAAGGTCCTAGATAAAGTCAGGATTTAGTGTGAATGCACAAGACAAGGCAGACCACAGAGCAGACCACCTGGTACCAAAATCAATGATGCATCACTTCATCAGCACCTCAAGAAGAGCAACTGCAAACACAGACTGCCCTAACGTGGTGTGCAAAAGTCACAGAGAACCAGCCTAAACCAGCTAAGGAGCACCTTGGTGCCTGCCAGCACAGTAAGGAGTGTGGCACGAGCTTTGGCAGAGCAAGGAGCAGCCTCACACCTCTCCCTTCCCCAACGCTTGCAGCACAGGTGAGCCCAGAGCCCACCTGCCACCCCACACCGTCCGTTCCACTGGAATGGCAGCTTTCCCCATATACTCACATTGATTTAACCATCTCTTGAACAACTGTTGTAAGATTAATTCAAGCTGTTCCTTCATTAAAAGAACCTCACATAACCTCTGTGTTTACAGTTCACTCATCTCACACCATTGCTGCAAAGAGCTGCAAAACCACTGCGCACACTGAGATGGAAGAGACATCTCCTGCACGATGCCATCAGTGCCACGCTGAGCCACAGCTGCTGGGCCTCACTGCCCCAGAACAGGTCTGACCAGGGATTTGCAAACCACCTCCCGGAGGGCTCTCCCAAGATCTCCCTCTCCTCCAATGGCCCCAACAGAGCACACCGGGCTGCCGAGGTCCAGCCCTGGAAGACTCATCCCCGAAATGAAGTGGAAGACAGCAGGTTACCGTTAATCTGTACAGAGGGAACCGGAGCTCAGAGGAAGGGCAGGAAAGCAGTGAAGGGAATAGATAGAAGTCTAGACAGAAAACAGAGGGAATACTTAGCAGCTTGGGTTAGCTGTTGGTGAAGTTGTTTGCTGCCTGGAATGACATTTGCTACTCAAGCTACCCATCCCCCAGCTGCATAACAGGGAGAACATTAATCCACAGACTGCAAAAAAAAGAAAAAAAACCTGCATTGTGATTTCACCCAACCAAAACCCCTGCCCTGAGAGCCCTCTAAAGGGTCTTCTTCCAGTCAGAATGTCTCAGTGGTGCAGAGATGCAGCGGAACAGAAGGCAGCTGTGCTGCTTCAGAAACGCTGAGATTAAACAGAACTCAGGCATCGGTGTTGACTAAATAAAGAGAAAACAAAATTATCCAAAGTTTTCTCTTCTCTCCCACACTGCATAAACATTGGAGACTGAAAGCTGCTCAAAAAGTCACCTAGGGTATTTCTTTAATAAGAAGAGAAGAAGGAAAATGACTGCAATAAAAAAGTCAATTATCTGAGAAAGATGCACTACCTACTCACAGCCCTGCAGACAGAATCCTCACTCACGTGCTTGCAGGCTGTTATGCTGCTTGTAACAAACAGAGGGCACCATACCAGAGTGGGATTTGTTTTGCTCTAGAAACCCATTGCTAGATGCAAGATTCAGCTTTCTCCAGCCGTGTTTTCCACCTCCGTTTACATGCAGAAAGCTGCAGGCGCAGAATGGAACAGCCAGCCCGGCCCCGCTGAGCTCCTGCATGTGGTGGCAATGCTCCGGGGCCACCAGGGGACAAGCAGAGCCCCCATGCCATCCCCTGCAGAGAGGGGGACACACTTAGGTGTGCTCCTTGCCACGGCAGCGTTCACACTTATGCCGAGTTGCTGCACATGTGTGCAACCCAAGGTTTTCTCCAGCCCCAAGGCTGGGCTCTGTGGGGCCCTGGGGGTGCAAGTACCACAGGCTGGGCATGGAGCCCTCTGCCCTGACCTGCAAGGCATGCAGGTTAACCCTGGGACAGGAGGACTGCGCACTGAACCCATGGGTCTGGCTGTGGATGAGTGATGCGGAGCACCCGGCTGCTCCTGCACCGCTGAGCGCAGCAGGGAGCAAACCCCTTTGTCACTCACACATGTGCAAGAGGCAGAGAGCATGTAGGTGGCATAGCCCTGCAGCCCAGCCAGCCCCGACAGCGCGCTGACTGCTGTGGGAAGGGCTGAGAGGTTGCTTTGCCTCCAAATGTAGGGCTCTGGAAAAGCATCCTCTCCACCAGCTCCTGGTGTTGGGCAGAGCTGCGCTGCAAAGAACCAGGAGCATTTGGGCACAAACAGTGCTCCCTTCTCACAGCAGTGCTCTGAGTTGCTCAGAAATGCACAGTTCTTTCAAGCAGAACCACCAATTTTGCACCCCTCTCAGGAAGGCAGACCCATACGTCAGTCCTGCAAAGGAGAAGAGGTGAAAAAAGAAGGAAGCAACAAGGACTGGGGTGAGGGAAGGACCAAAAAGTACCACCAACTTGTTAAAAATGCAACAGCCTTTTTTTCTTTTAAAAATAAATAAACAAAACCACACCATCTCCCACCCCATCCTTCACTTTAGAAAACAGTGGGTCAGAGGGAAAGAGAACAGGCTGGGTCAGGTTGTGCAGTGCTCTGTGGTTATTAGAAGTCATGCATTTTAATAGACTATCACTCACTGCCCGCAGGAGGAGATGCAGCAGCAGCAACAGCAGAAGTGGTGGGAGTGGAATTGACGGAGGAAAGAGCTACATGGGTTGGGCTAGAAACATTTTTTACATCGTGGTGCTGGCTCACGATGGAAGGCTGTCTCCTGAGGGCTCCCTGCAAAGAGGAGGCGCCGGTCTGGAATGTGTAAACTACGTCCATCTGCAAAGAACCAGAGAGTGAGATAGCATTGCCCTGGCCAGAAACAGGGACAGGGGTCAGGGACAGAGGGAGCGGGGTTGGGGCAGATACATGGGGATAGGAAGGAAGAAGGATGGAGAGGTGTAGGAAGGAGGAGAGAGACACCCCCCGCCCCCCCCCCCCCCCGCCCACGCTCCCGCAAACCCACACGGGTTTGGTCAGTGCACAGGGGCAGAGGGGAGGTGGGTTTCCAGTCCTTGTGGGTGCAAGAGGTGTAGAGTTCATTCCACCACCGAGAGATGAGGCGAGTTGGAGCAGCACAGGGAGCAGCCCAGGTCATCCCCAGAGCTGCAGGAGGAGCAGAGACAGACAGAAGGCAGCGGAGGCGTGAGCTGGCAGCCTGGAAAACCACTGGGAAAGAGTTCATGGTCCCTCAACCCCACGGGGCGAGGTCCTGGAGTGCAGCAGGTACACAGGGCCATAGAATGCATTCCACAGCCTCTCCCCTAGAATAACATAGGGCCCAGAAGCAGAGCTGGTAGAATGGGCAGGGAAGTAGCCAGGATGCTCTGTCCATGGCACGCTCCGGGACAGGAGGGACTGAGCAGCGCCCTGAGGCTTCCCCGACTCATGTCCCCTTGGCTGTCCCCTGCCCTGTGCCAGCCCCTCGCTGCTCCCCTGGGGAAAGACACTTTCTCCAGACCCATGTGCAGCTCTCATCCACCCCACATATGCCTCACACTCTGCCTTGCTCCTTGACCAGTCGTACCATCCATAGAGGGACACCCTGCCCTGGCACAGCAGGCTGACCATAAGGAACATGGCCTGTTTAAGGCATGCCAGCTGGGGACAGAATCCCCTAAAATGCTCAGGTTTGACTTGCTGCTGCTCCACAGCCAGAAAAGACACACTCAAGAGGTCTCAGGATTTGCCAACAGCTGCAATGGGGAACAATGCTCCTAGGCACCGCAACAGGTCCACCATGGCTACAGGAGAAAGAATCCAGAGCCCATGGGTGCAATGTGCAGGCACAGAGCCAGCAGTGTGCCTGGCATCTGGCTGTCCATACCTATCAGGACATTGAGATTGCTTCCTGACCTGACCTGGGGCTCCCAGGGGCAGTTCAGCCCCTGCCAGCACTGCCCTTCACCTTGAAACCCTCAAGGCGTCATCTCAAAGAGAAGCCAAGCTAACACAGCACGAGACAGCTGCCATGTTAGCTGCAGTCCCTGCACTTGGGCCACTTCAGTTGACTTGATCTGTTGCAAGGTCCGAGAAGTAGGAACAAAGGGCGACCCAGCAGCCTGAAGACCTACAGCTTTGCTCTGTGAGGCAGCTCCATCCCAGGCCTCAAGGGAAGAAGGGCAGAGACCTCACTGCAGGAGCTCTCTCTGCCCCAAGCAGCCAACCATCAGGGAGGCAGGGTGGGGAAAAAGCCACAGCAACAACAAAAAACCTTTCAGGAAAAAAAAAAAAAACAAGTCAGAGAAACAACTGATGTAAAAACCATATTAACCAATTCTCCTCCCTTTCCCTGTTGCAGGGCCAAGAGCAGCAGGCACAGAGCAGGAGAGCTGGCACAGAGGGATGGCAAGAGCCCTGAGGGCAGCAGGAGGCGATGCTCGCCCACAGCCATCCCCTCAGAGCAGGGCTTTGCTGGGAGGACTGAGGGGGCCAGGCTCAGCCTGAGGTCCTGAGCCCGAGGGCTGGGGAGCTGAGCTCAGAGAGCACAGCCAGCTTTTGGAAGCACCAGCAGCCTTCTGGGAAGGGTAATATGCCTTCCCCAGGCATCTCAGACTGCCCAAGGCTGATACCAGCTCACATCAACCCAGAGTAGAAGACAGTCCTTATGTAAGAGCACCAAGGGCAGAGCAGGAGAGAGCTTGGTACTCCATGCTGCAGCTCCACGGCGTTGATCCCTGCTGGGATCACTGCAGCTCCAGCACTGCTCTGCTACCAGTGAGGTGCCCATCGGCCATGTTCTGTGTCAGAACAGAACCTGTACCTCTCCCTGCCCACCTGAGGCTGTCCCAGAAAGTCAGGCTGTCCTGGTTTCCCAAAACCAGGACAGACTCAGAAAGGCACAGGCGGGGGGAGAAGTCTAACCCAGGAGCTGATGGCATCCTCTGAGCAGTGGCTGTCGCCTCTTTCCAGATGGAGCTCCTGGAGAGAATTAAAGGGAAAGAGAGAGAAGAAAGCCCCACAGGACCCTCTGCCCCACATTACCTGTGTCTGTATCCTGTTGAGACCCCTGAACCACAGGATCTGCCCACGCCGCAGCTCCATTTCAGCATGGTCGATCTCATCCACATCCTCCGGCAGCTCTTCCTCTGGGATCTCCTCCTTGGTGATGCCATGCCCAGCTTCCTTCAGGAACTTCAGGTGGCTGGTGGGGACTGTGCAGATCAGCTGGGGAGAGGCAGGGAGAGTGACTCAGCTGAGACACCTCACCTCAGACAAGCAGAGCAGGAGTGAGGAGTCTATCAGCAGCCTCCTCTCTACTGGCATGGCATGGGGTTGGCAGGGAGCATCACCATCCCCAGCCTTAAATAAACGCTGGGGAGAAGCTCGGTGCTGAGGCAGTGGGAAAGGAAAGCCAGTCTTGGCTGGGGTTACAGCCGGACATGGAGGAACAGCTGTTTGGTTTTCATATAGGCTGGCTCTTACCTGGCCCCAGAGGAGCTCTCCCACTCCAATAAATATACACCAGAACCACTGGCTCAGGGTGAGCCCAGAGCAGCTGAATGGCTTCCCACCGAACTCCACAATGATGATCTACAACATGGGA
This sequence comes from Numida meleagris, assembly GCF_002078875.1. NCBI lineage: Eukaryota > Metazoa > Chordata > Aves > Galliformes > Numididae > Numida > Numida meleagris. The sequence continues at coordinate 5,429,676 of NC_034433.1, read as the reverse complement.
GAGTACAAGTCGCACACAATGCTCAGTAGTCATGGGAAGAAAAGGTCCCCCAGACCCACAGATGTCCCCCTCCCAGAGATGACAATTAGAGCCTCCCATCCAGGCTCATTAAACCACCAAAGGCGCCTGTGAGCTGGCCAACCCCAGAACTTCCCAGGCCACTCCAGCCCCCAGATGTCAGGTTTGGGGTCACTGAGAAGCTGCTGGAGAAGAATTAGGGGAAAGAACAGAGTTGTGGAGAGAAAATGCAGCACATGCAGGTCCTCCCTGCATCACTGTCCCCTCCCAGTGCCACCATCCATCCCTTTACCCCCCCGCACTGCTCCCACGCAACCTCACCTGGGCTGCAAACGTCCCCAGCACCACCGTGCAGAAGATGGGGTTGCGGTAGATGGCCTCAAAGACATTCCTCTCCCCGTGGATCTTGCGCGCATTGATCTCGTTGAATAATTGCATCATGACAAAGGTGTTGAAGACTATGGTGTAGTGTTCGGTGGGTGGGGAATGCAACGGGGCGTTCCGGCCACTGTCAATGTCAAACAGCTTCTCCCCTAAGCAGACAAGGGGTTTTGGGGTGGGACACAGGCAGGGAGAAAAGCAACAGGATCTCATCTTCTCCGCACTACTGCTCAGCACCAGTGGAGGTGGAATTAGAGCCCCAGGCTCTCAGTGAAGATCCTTTGACCCAGCCATACTCCCCCACACCAGCTCCACTGAACCTTTATTTCCTTGAAAAGGCCATAAAAACACAGAAGATTTGCTCCCCTGGCTGAAGCCACTAGCTACTGAGGTACAAAACAGACCCATGCACTTGCATAAGTCCTCTGATTATCACACCACCACTTCCCATCTGTTAAACTAACTCTGTGCGGGCCAACATGGAGTTACTGGGTGACAGCTCAGAACAAGCATCCCCCAACACCAGTGAGGGACTGGGGGCAGTCTGCCCCTTCCCTCCCCCCTCTCCATCCCAGTCTCAAATCTCACCCACAAAAAGCAGCGTGAAAATGATAGTCAGCTGATAGACCGCATGCCCCAGAATGTTCTTCATCATGGTACGGGAGATGAGCGGCTTGTTGCGGCCGTATGGCTTGCGAAGCAGCAGGGACTCTGATGGGGGCTCAGTGGCCAGGGCTAAGGAGGCAAAGGTGTCCATGATCAGGTTCACCCACAGCATCTGCACGGCTTTCAGGGGAGAATCCTGCAGGGAGAGCAGGGAAAACATGACATACCAACTAAATTAGCCCATTTTCACCTCCATTTTGCAAGGTGTTCTGCTCTTCTCCTGCTGAGAGTAGCAGCCCCGTACCTGCGTGATGCAGGCGCCCGTGAAAGCCACAATGACGGCCACCACGTTAACAGTCAGCTGGAACTGCAGGAACTTGGAGATGCTATCATAGACATTGCGACCCCACATCACTGCCTTGACGATGCTGGTGAAGTTGTCATCTGTCAGGATGATGTCCGAAGCCTCCTTTGCAACATCAGTGCCTGCAATGCCCTTAAGGGCCAGGGAGGAGGTGGGCAGAGGTAAGTCATAGGACAAGCTCCATGCCCAGCTCTGCAATGCTGCTTCTTCCCAGAAACTGCAACGTATCAAACACACACTGCAATGCCTGCAAGGAGATGGTTCCCCAGTGCTCTCTCCTCTCTTGAGATTTGTAAGACCTGTCTTGGATGGGAACCCCCTGACTTCTGCAGGCTATGAGCTTCAGAGAGAAGCTGGGCAGAGCAGCACAAGGTTGCCCGTGTGCTGTTTGACTGCTGCTCAGGGGGATGCAAGCAAAGCCCAAAGTCAGTATCTGATCCCACACATGGGGCACAGAGAGCCCCGCTGCATGGTTCCCAAGGAAAACAACCTTCTGCTGCTTCCCCAGAGGCTCCAGAACCATACTTCAATCTGTAACTCCTGCTGTCCCCTGCGTGGGCAAGCATCAGGCTCTGTCCAGCAGCTGGCTCCTGCTCATAGAAGTAAACTCGAACAATCCACAGGAAAGCAGTTGCACCCCTCAGCTTTTGTTTGTTGCTTCCTTCAGGCAGGGCAAAGAAAAGCAGCAAAGTAGATCAGGGCTCCTACACTGTAAATCAACTCCAGGTCAACGCTAGCATTGTGCCTGGAGTCTGACTTGTCTACTACGAGCCTGGTTCACAGCTGCAGAGATGAACAAATGCACACCAAGATCCTTCCTAGCCTGGCCCAGTGCAGAGCACTGGTGCCGCACCAGCACCATGCCACCTTCAACCTGACACTGTCCCCCTGCAGTGGGTCAGAGAAGCCCACCCCTAACCCAGGCTATTGGACTGTTTTCCAGTCGCTTTCTAGCAGTCCTAGAAGGTTCCTGAGCACTCAACTCCAACCTCCAGATAGGTTTATTTCTCCTTTTTAAGCCCTTAAGGACAATTTGGAAAAAGCATTTCACCACCTCAGAGAGAATTAAAGTGCTCAGAACAACCAAGTAGGTCCTCAGTTTCTCTCCCTGGAAAGCAAAGGCCATTTCCAAAGCCAAGGAGCACCCGCTGGCAAACCCACTGCCCTTCTGTACCATAGCAAATCCAACATCAGCTTTCTTCAGAGCGGGGCCATCATTGGTCCCATCCCCGGTGACAGCCACCACCTGCCGCTGGTCACCAACAGTGCTGTCGATAATTCCTGTAACAGGGACAAGGAGCGCAGAGAACGTTAGCTCTGAGGGCAGGCTGCAGCAGAGAACATACTGCAAAAAGCATCTGGGCAGAGGAGCCCAGGGCACTTGGGGGAGAGGTAGCAAGCACCAGGAGCAGGCACGCACCCACCTTTGACGAGCGTGTGCTTATCTGTTGGGGACGAGCGGGCCAGCACACGCAGCTTGGGCCAGATCTTGTCCAGCTGTTCCTGTTCCACCTGCAGGACAGGGCAGGCATGAGGAGGCACAGGAACCTCCAGATGCCTCCTGCCTCACTGGAGAACGACCCTCAAAGCACCCAGACAACCCACAGCAGGGCACCGTGCTGCCTTCCCACCTCGCCTTTCTCATTGCGGATGAGCCGGTTGAACTCTTTCCCCTCCAGGCACAGGAAGTCTTCTCCAGGCAGCAAGATGCCACACTTGGTGGCGATGGCACGGGCAGTGTTGATGTTATCCCCTGTCACCATGCGGACAGTGATGCCCGCACGCTGGCACTTCAGGATGGCATCTGGCACCTGGGGGTGGGCAGAACACTCAGGCCATGGTCTCAGTGGGGCCACAAACCATTTACACCCAGCCATGGCTCAGATGAGGGATGAGATACTGAACCAACAAGTCCCACCCACAACCAGCTCAGCCCCTTATCCCTGAGGGATGGAGAAGTCCCCAGGGAACAGTGCCCCCCTGCTCCTGCCCTCGCAGCCCTGTTCAGAGCAGCCCCCCCAGCACCTGCCCCAAGGGAAGGGAACCTCGTTGTCTTCTTCCCATCACAAGGCACAGCCAGGCAGCCCACCCAAATGGGGGAATTCCACCTGCCCCAACCCCGCACTGCTCTGGCAGCATGTTGCTGCACTAATGGGTTTATCTATGATGGAGTGGTGGGGGAAGAGGATATTGGTGAGAAATTCACAAATTGAATCACAACCTCCAGAGCCAGTGCAGACAGGACTTCTGTAATGTGATTCCCAGACCCAGATACTTGAACATCTAATAAGGAAAGATGCAAGCAAGGCAGAAGCATAGGGGTGAACTCCAAACTGCAATTAAGAGGCAGATAGCAGAGAGCTTATTGCATTAGGTCAGCTGTCTGCCTGCCTGGCACACCGTGATGGAGGCAAACGGGCAGCAAGCCACAAGGTGAGGGAACTGGCTGGTCAGTCCTGCCCTCTCGAGTATCCTAATCACCCCTGCCTGGTGCCTCACTGCACCTGACAACTGCATGTGGAACCATTTGGGCTTGTGCAAAGAGCCCTGGAGCAGAGAGGGAGGAGAGCCCCAGTGGAAGCAGGCTGCCACCAGGTCCTTCTGCCTGTGCATGGATGGGCAACGCCAGCACGCAGCAGTGTAAGGCACTTTTGGGACAGATGAATACATGATGCTCATGCTTTCGTAAGGGGCTCATGCTTTTAAGCATCAGGAAGAGAGGCTCCTGGACCAGAAGCAGGGCTGGGTGAGGAGCTGTCAGGGCAGCGCAGGGACCACAGTACCTCTGGCCGCACAGGGTCCTCTATTCCCACCACGGCAATGCAGGTCAGGTCAGACAGGATCTCATTCTCACTGTCCCAGTCAGGCTCAGTGTCAGCAGGGAAGTCACGGAAGGCCAGGCAAATGGTCCGCAGCCCGTGGCATGCCATGGGCTCAATCACCTTCTTCACCATCTCATCCCGGTCCTTCACTTTGAACACCCGGGGGTCACCATTCTTGTCCAGGATCTTGGTGCACCTAACACAGGATCAGGACAGAAGAGTAAGGGCAACTGCCTGCGGCACGCCACCTGCTCAGGAATCCCCTCCTTCCACCACCCAGTTTCCCCATCTGCAAAATGAGTGCAACACTCTCACCTGGTACCCCTACAGTCTTACCAAAGCCATCCTAAAAAGAGCTAGCACTTTACATGGAAGCAGCTCCTGATGCTCACCCTTTCCTTCCCCACTCCTCAAGCGCCAGGCACCCTTCACCCTGCAGCCTCCCAGAACAGCTCAACACTGCACTGAGAGCTCAAAGCCCATGGGGCAAGTGGGCTGAAGAGAGGACCCAGACAGCATGGAGGGACAGTTACTTGCGGAGGATGATCTCAGAGGCTCCCTTGCTGTACATTCGGAAGCTGTTGTCACTGTTCTTGAGCACTGTGCTCATGGATTTGCGCACCGAGTTGAAGGTGTAGACCTTGTACAGCTTCTCCTCTGGCACCTCATTCCGCACAGCCTGGTAGTCCTGCTTCAGGTCCAGCACAAAGCCCAGCAAGGCACACTCTGTCTTGTTCCCCACTTGCCGGGGTAGCCCCCCTTCCTTCTCTGGTGGCTGAAGAAGAAAGGGAAAAGCAATGCCAAACCTGGGCAGGATGAAGCGGGATGGAAGTAGTAGGGATGGCCAACGGTGGGAATGTAAGGCTGTGGTTCTCAACAGCCAACTCACCAGGATCTTGGATGTGTAGGCAGAGTTGATGGCAACACCATTGACAATGAGGTCCAGGACCTTGGGCAGGATGGCTTCAGGGTCAGGGATCTGGCGGTAGTGGGTGTCCCCCACATAGGCCTGCACCACAGTCATTCGGTTCATGGTGAGAGTGCCGGTCTTGTCTGAGCAGATGGCAGTGGCATTACCCATGGTCTCACAAGCATCCAAGTGTCTCACGAGGTTGTTGTCCTTCATCATTTTCTGCAGCATGTTCAGCAAGGTTAAAGCCAAAAGCCTGAACTTCCCTATCATGCCCTCTATACCCGCCATGCCCCCACTGGTCTCACCTTCACTGAGTAGGCGAGGGAGATGGTGACTGCCAGTGGGAGCCCTTCGGGCACAGCCACCACCAGCACGGTGACGCCAATGATGAAGAACTTGACAAAGTACTGGATGTAGATGGGGGTGCACTCCGCCAGCCAGGGCCGACCCTGCACCCCAAAGGTGTCAATGACAAAGTACAGCACCAAGATGATCACCGTGATGGCCGACATGATCAGCCCTGAGGGAAGATGCCAAGCAGAAGGTGAGGGGACATGGGGATAGCAGGCAGGGGACAACCTCCTCCCACTGTACCACCCCAAGAACTCTGGGGTGACGGCTCACCTGCCTTCCCAATCTGGACCGCCAGGCGCGTCAGCTTCCCTTGAAGCACAGACTTCTCCTTCTTGGGCACCTTCACCTTCTTCTTCTCCTTCTCCTCATTTTCCACCCCTTCCTGGCTCTTCAGGGGTTGGATCTCTAAGGCCACACCATCCTGAGTTTTAGCTACAGCCCCAAGGCAAAATAAGACACCACGTGTAAGTAGGAGAGAGACCAGGGAAACCTGCAGGACACCGCTGAGAAAGATGGTGGTGGAAGAGAGAAAACCCAGAGCACAAACCATTCTCCACGACACACACAACTGAGCACATGGAAACCTCTTGTCCCAGGGCCCTGTTGCCTCTCTATGGGGCAGCCTTTGCATCTACCCCATGCCCCAGCACTGTGCAGGAAGGGTCCTGGGGCTGATGCTGGCTATGGGTCACAGTGGTGCTGCCAGAGATGCGCTGCTGTGCTGCTGGGCACAGGCAAGATGTCTCCAGCCTCTCCACAGCTGCTTCACACCCTGCAGCACAAGAGGAGCATGCTGGGTTTGCCCCATGGCAGCTCCAGTGCACCAGCAGACCCCACCCCAGTTGCAGCTCAGCAAGTCAAGCACCCCTCTTCCATGGTTTAATGTCCTTTCTAAAGCCCTTCTTGGAGGCTCAGGAGGAATCCGTTTCACAGAGAAGTGCTGGAGGGATGACATGGAGGGGGACTGTTATGCATTCCAATGGAATTGGAAGAGGAGTGAACCAGCTCCCACAACCCCAGCCCCAAGCTGTCCATTACAGTTTTACGACCCGAGAAAGCCAGGCTTCCACAGCCCAGCTCCATGGCCTCCTTCAGCTGAAGGTCCCAGCTGGCCTGGGAAGTGTGGAGCAGAACGGTGGAGCAAAGGCTGAGAGCTGCTGGGGCTGGGGGAGCAGCAGGCCCACCCCAGCAGCCCCAGGACCCATCCCCTCCTGGCAGCCACTGCTCAATGGTCAGAGACAATGCTGCCCTGACACCTCCACAGTTACAACACGGACAAAACAAGCACCCAGACACATCTGACGGGAAGAAGGGCAAAACTCAAACTGCTGAGAGAGAAAGAGAGAAAGAGAGAAAGAGAGAGAGAGAGAGAGAGAGAGGGAAGGGTGGAGAGAAAGGTGCAGAAATGGGCTTCCTCCACAGCCTGCAAAGAACAGGGTGAGAAACACCGGCGAGGAAACGCTCACGGAGTCGATGCCATGGGAGGAGAGGGTGCAACCATCACACAGGCCGGGTCTCACGGGAGATCTATCCCAGGAGGATGTGACCCATTTCTCTTGCCCTGCTATGCCCAAACACACACCCTGCAGGAAAGCAGCACAAATGCTTCAGAGCCACCAGGTCACGTCAATGGGGACATGATTTGCACCAAGGGACACTCTGCTGGTGGTCCAGACTGCCAGGAAGAGGCCTGTCCTCCCTGCACGAAGACTTTGCCCCAAGCCGAGGCCACGGGGCATTGATCCCATTGTGCCAGAGCCATGGGACCATTGCACCCTCTCCCAGGACAACGAGGCGAGAGTCCCACCAGAGCAGCAAAGAGCACAGACTCATGAGAAGAAGGAAGGAGGAATGCTTGGTAGTTAGTGTGGTGCTGGTTCAAAAGATGGAGAGGCTGGTTACCTTTGTTGCGATTTTCGGGGGCTCCAGTTTTTTTACCTGTTCAAAGAGAGAAAGGGTGCAGGGCTGAGCACACAGACAAGATGGAGGGATGAGAAGGGTCAGCCCTCCTCCAAGGGGCTGCACACACTGCTCCAGCAGCACCTGTGCTGTGGGCTCACCGCCATCAGGCAACTGAATGCAGGTCCCCAGACAGCTCACCTCACCTGCCAGAGGCAACCCCCCCAGTATGACAAGGGGCTGGAGCTCCCCAGCACCCCGACCCCACTGCTTCAGACATCCCCAGCTGCAAAGCACCCGCTACAAACCCCACCAAAGCTCCGCAGGGTGCCAGGGTGTCTCAGACCTCTGAGGAGAACCACGAGCAGAGCCTGATCTCTGCAAAGCACGTGCTGAGTGTCAGCACATGGATCCATCCACACTCATCTCCCCCAGCAATGGGCAGCACTACACAGGGTAGAAACCCCCAGGTCTGCAGCAGGCAAGGTTCCCACTTTGGCGTCCCCCAAAGGGCCTCCATAATATGGGAAGTGCAGAACTGCTGCTATCTAAACAAGCAGCACATGATAAAAGGACTTATACATCAGAGACCCGGATTCTTCACCCCCCTCTGTTACATCCCAGCAGCACAGCGAGAGATGAGTCAGGGCAGCACTCCCTTTCTCAACTTTTACTCCCAAATCAAGGGCTGCAAGGTCCCAGCAATGGACACATAGCTAGGTTTGCTGTGAGATCAAGTGACAGAGCCCAAGGACAAGGAAAACACCAAGCACCATGCCTGGATCTCAAGCACGCTGCTGTTAGCTCCAGCAGCTTTCCCTCTTTGTGATCCCATCTCCAAGCTGGGCTACACCCCAGCTTGCCCAGCCCAGATCACAACAACATGAGCTTGGGATTCTTTGCGATCAAGAAGCACCAGCACGGAGCAGCAAGAGGGCAGAGCTGAGGCAGGAAAGCGTTCACATCCCAGCACAATCAGGGACATCTCAGCTGGCCACTCTCCTCTTTCTCACCCACCAGGACAGATCCCTCCTCACTCTCTTCCCATTCCCTGTGCCTCACCTCCTGGCCCAGGCAACTCAGGGATGTCAACAGAAATCTTCAGCCAAGTCCTGACAGCACAGGATGGGCTGCTGGCATTCTGCAGGCAGCCAGACCTCACCATCCACCACGAGGTGGGTGATGAGCTCCCTACTACACAGCATCACCCCCAGCCCCATTTCCCTCTGGTCCGTGACTCCCATCCAGCCTCCAACTCCAGGCTGCAGCTGGCTGGACGAGAGAGATGGAGCTGTGACCAAAAAAAGCCAGAGAGCCAAGATCAGGATGTGCAAAGGGCTTTTCTCTCGCAGCACATCCCACGTTGCCCTGAGAGCTCACCATGCCTGCCTGCGTCAGGTGCACTAATGCACAACTGCACCCCACTGTTTTGGATGGGGCTTGTCGCACGCTGGCAGATGCTTCCCAGGGAAGGGAGAAAGGCAACAGGTGGGAATAAGCAGGTTTAGTAGATCTCCTTACCTTTCTTCACCTTCTTTTCCTCATCTCCTTCTCCTGCACCCAACAGAGTGAAGATGATTCCTGTCTGGGAGTTGATTCCCACTGCAGTCACCACCATCCGCCCAGAGCCCTCCATCACATGGGTACCTGGCACAGCAGGAAGGCACGGTGAGAAAGGACACAGTAGCACAGGGCTCCCACCACCCCTAAAATCTCACGTCAGCTAAGGTTCTCTCCCTGGGATATCTGCAGCCTCAGCAGCCACCACAGCAGCCCCTGAGACATGGGGACTGGGCAAAGGCCCTGTTGCCCTCCCCACATCTCTCGTGGTACAGAGCTGCTCCATGGCTGGGAGCAACAACCCAGCAGCAAAGAGATGGTCAGGATCCCATCCCAATCAACTCAACAATTCTAAATGCCACGCTGACAGCTTTAGGACTTCCAATGGAGGAGCAGCCTCACCTGACAGCAGCATGGGGTCTTTATCAAGTGACTTTTTGACTTGGTCGGACTCTCCGGTCAGCGAGCTCTCATCTATTTTCAGGTCATTCCCTTGGATCAGGATGCCATCCGCTGGCAAGAGGTCACCTGGGAAAGAAGCAGAGAAGGGCTGTCCCAACCCAGCCATCTGCAGCATCCTGTCTGCTGCACCCCAGGGAGAACTCAGTGTTAGCAAAAAGTCTCAAGAAATTCTGCCTCAGACCCAATGTAGAGAAGCAAAGGCTGGGGACTAAGCGCTGCTCTCCAATGGCTCATTGACATGTAAAGGCATTAGTTTTGAGGCCTTTCATTCCATCAGGCAGCGCTTCCCCATGTTTGCTTTTACGGAATCAACACCACACCTTCCCAAAGCCTCAATGCATCCAAACCACTGCAGGAACATACACCTGCAGAGGCAGGAGAAAGCTCCAGGTGAAAGTCAGTGCCACATAGGTAAGCCCTTGTTCCTGATGGGATTTGCAGAGAACAAGAGCTGGGTGAGCAAGGAGCACAGCCTCACTTCACCCAAGGGTTCCATTTAGAACACACTAGGGAGATGCTCTTCAACAAGGACATGGTCAGTGCTGGAGCAGCCCAAAGCCGTGCGCTGACCTCAGTTCCAACCACCCCGCTGGAGCTGCAGAGCTCCATCCAATTGCTCCAAACCTCCATGTGCTGTGGGGTGGAACCAGGCCACCCTTGCCTCACTCACCATACTTGATCTGCGCGATGTCTCCCACCACAATCTCTGCCACAGGGATCTGGATCACCTGTCCTTTGCGGATCACTGTGAACTTCTGCTCCTGCTCGATGCGGCTCTGGAGGCCGCGGAACTGCTTCTCTTTGCTCCAGTCGTTGAAGGCAGTCACCAGCACCACGATGATGACTGAAAACAGGATGGCTGCCCCCTCAATCCAGCCGGCCTGCGCCTCGCCCTCGTCCTCCACGCCCCCCGACGACTGCCCGCACACTGCCACCAGAGAGGAGAAGGTGTTGAACAGAAGGGGAAAAAGGAACTGCCCTACAGTATGGCTCAGCTGCCATGGGGCATTGCAGCTGTGAGGAGCATTGCCAGACCTGCCGGGGTTGAGCTGCCAGAGAGGAGCTCTGTGGAGAAGGAGCTGAGGGTCCTGGGGGCCAGCGGGATGACCACGAGCCCACAGTGTGCCCTGGTGGCCAAGAAGGCCAGTGGCTCCCTCGGGCACATGGCACAGAGCGTGGCCAGCTGGGTGAGGGGCTGTCACATCTCGATGTGGGGATGCCACATCTGGAGCACTGCACTCAGTGCTGCACTCCCAGTTCCAGGCAGAGAGGGAACTGCTGGAGAGAGCCCAGTGGAGGGCGACAAAGATGATTAAAGGGCTTGGAGCGTCTCCCATATGAGGAAAGGCTGAGAGTCCCAGAGCTGTTCAGCCTGGAGGAGAGAAGGCTGAAAGGGGAATCTCATCACTGTTTATAAATATCTAAAGTGCAGGAGTCAAGTTGATGGGGATGGACGCTTTTCAGTGGCAAGCAGCAATAGAACAAGGGGCAATGGGCAGAAGCTGGAGCACAGGGAATTCCACACTACTGCAAGGAAGAACTTCCTTACTGTCAGAATACAGAGCACTGGAACAGGCTGCCCAGAGGGGTGGTGGAGTCTCCTTCTTTGGAGATATTCCACACCCATCTGGATACCTACCTGTGCAACCTGTTGTAGGGTACCTGCTTTAGCAGGGGGGTTGGACTGGATGACCTCTAAAGGTCCCTTCGGGCCTTACAATTCCATGATTCTGTGACCTGTGGGAGGCACTCATGGGCAGTCAGCCCCATCTCACCATGCCCCAAACCACAAATCATCACGTGGGGTTGGGCAGCCACCAGACCCCTAGTCTCTGAGCATCCATGGGGACCAGCAAGGAGCAGCCCTGAGCAAGGTTGCAGTGGCACTGCACCTAGACACCTGTCAGTGCCCACCACTTCACATGGATGGGTGGGGAGAAGCCACCACGTCAAAGGTGAGGAAGCAGGACAGCCCAAAGGCACTGCAGCTTACTCCTGGGTCCCCCGATTTTGTCCCACTGCACAGCAGGGACCCCAGAACTCACATTCATTGTCGCCACCTGGGGGATGGTAAAATGACAGCCCCAGGGAGATTATGGCTGCTATTTCCAAGATGATCAGGGTGACGTCCTGGAGTGCCTCCCACACTAACTGCAGGAACGTCTTGGCTTTCTTGGGAGGAATGAAGTTCTGGCCGAACACCTGCCTCCTCTTCTCCAGGTCAGTTGGGTTCCCGGACAGACCTGGGGAGGGGACAGGGCGAGATGTGACCAAACAGCAGTGTAGCCACCGCATCCCCTCCAGCTGAGCAGAGCAGACCCTGGGCACAGCACGAGAAGGGACACCTGGGGCAAGCACAAAGCTATGCCAGTTGGCACCGGTCAGCTTGTTTTACACACTGCATCAAATTAACCGTAAATCTGGCACTGGGAGCAATGCCCAGAGCCACCTGAGCCCTGCCAGCCCAGAGGGAGTGGTGCACAGAGCAGCTCAAGGCTGAGGTGGGAGCAGCCCCGTCCCCACACCCAGCTCTGTGCTCTCCACCTTAAGCATACCCCAGGGCTGTTGCCAGCTCCCAAAATGCAGTGGGCACGCAGCTGTAATGCCCAGCCCCGCTACACCCCATGAAGGAAGCAGCAGGAGGAGCTCCGTGCGCCTGCCCACATGCACCCCTTCTTCCCAGTGACTAACCCTGCATTCCCACCCAGCCCTCAGAGCAGGATCTCCCAGCCCCACAGCCTCACCCAGCCCTGCCCATGCGGCAGCGGGGATGGAAAATCTCGCTAAGAGCCACGCTTGACTCACAGCAGCGTCAGGGCTGGAGGCTGTGGGGCTGGGAGGGCGCGCACGTGGCTCCTCCAAACCTACCTGCAAGAGCCTCCTCGGGTGATGGGGCAGACAGAGTCCATCTGTCCATTTTAGTCCATCTGCGCCAGGTAGCGCAGCCCTCCCCAGAGCAGCCACAAACCACAGCAGGAGGACAAAAGCCTCACACAGCCCCTGCTCAGAGGGAAGGCATCACTCTGTGCTTCTCCAGGCTTGAGACTAGAAGGGACCCTGGGGTCATCCTCCCCACCAGCCTCCTCTACCTCTTTGCAGAAGCTTCTCCTACTACCTGGATTTCTGGGGTCTGCTGACACCTCTCAGGGCAACAGACATAGAAGGCCCATAGAAGGCCCCCATGCTGGAGACCTAGTACAGTGGGAACTGAGCACCCCACCCCGCTCAGGTGAGAACAGACAGCAGTGCTCTTTCTACAGCCTTAGCTCATAGGAAATCACCTTTCTTCCCTCTCCAAGCTCAGCAGGACAGGCAACAAAGATCACCTCCACACAAGAGGAGGAGGACAGGAACACACTTGAGACACGGAATACAGTGATGTGAACACAACCAACAGCCTCGTATGGAGGCAGGGGCTCAGGCCTGGAAGCAGCCCTTGGGATCAAGCTGTGCCCATTCCTTATGCAAGCTCCAAGACCAAGGTAGAGCCCTTTGGGTTTGCTTCCCCCCTCCCCTCCTATTCCCAAAAGCACACTCACCTTTTGGCACGGCCAAAGCACATTGTTTTGTGATCTGGAGTCGGTATTTCCCCTGGGACTCCCCCTCCTTCTCTAATGACATCCCGGGATTGTCTCCCCTTCCCGGTCCAGTTCACAGCTGGGAAATGCACTAACCCAGCTCGCAGCACTGGCAAACCACACAGCCCTGTCCCACACCCCCACAGGGCCGCATCCTGCCCACGCCATTCCCACAGCCTTCAGTGCTGCAAGCAGAGCATTTCTCCCCCCATGTCCATTTCAAAATCATGGAAAAAGCTCAAAGTGCAAAGCCACCCCATGCCCGGGGCCGCAGCACCACACAGGGGGCCCAAGAACACCACCCCAAACCATGGGGAGAGGTGACATCCCAGTGACATCCTTCCACCACAAATTCCCAGAAGTCAACCAGCACCAAACCCACCACCATGCTCCATCCTATGGCACTCAGAACAACTCAGCCATGTTCCCAGCTCCCACAGCTGCTTGAGAAGACCTAAATCAGCAGGAAGGCAGCGCACCTCTCCATCCCCATCAGTGCTTTGGGTTGAGACACTCACACCACAAGAATGACCCACACCCCCCGCGGCCCTGCTGCGAATCTCTGAACAGCTGCAAGGCCAGTGCCACGTGGGCTGCTGCAGTGGGGCAGCAGCAGGGTGGGGAGAGAAGCCTCAGCCCCATCAGCCACTCTTCATTCTTCAATATACCGCATCCTATGAAGCTCACGGTGTACACACGGTGCAATCGGACCATGGTTGAAGCTCCACTGGCAGTCGGATGATCAGCACCATCATGCTGGCTGCTTGGGAGCCCTCTGGCTTGAGCTCCACGCACGTCCCATCCGGCCAAGCAGCCTCTTACCTTCAACTGGTGACGTCTTCAGCCTCTTGCAGACAGTCTGCACGCCGCCGTAGGAGTCATTGATCCGGGCGACTGCCTCGGCGCTCCGCAGCTCCATGAGGTTCCTGAGCTCCACCATGGAGCAACCAAAGTCCCCCTCATGGTTGCCTTCAGCAACCGAGTTCCCAGGGTGGTGGTCAGCCGTGTTGTTCGTCATCTTGCGGAGGACACGGCCACGAGGATTTACTTTTGGGGGGAGCTGGGGGCAGCCCCGCAGATGTCCCTGTCCCTCAGGGCGGGCTGGGTGCAGCAGTACCTCTAGCCGAGCCCAAGTCCTCCAGATGAAGGTGTAAACAGGATGCGCATGTTACCGCGGAGGCAACCTTAGCAACGGCCGGTGTGCATCTTCTGCTGGAGGAGGAGGGCTCCCTGGATACCACAGCAACTGGAGCTGCGGAAAAGGACGGCAAAATGAGGAGATGGTCATGGGAGGGCTGTGAAGAAACACACATAGCAGGGATGGCAGATGGAAACAGAAGGTGATGGGGTTTGGGGACATGCACTGGCCCCACAGGCTCACCCAGACCTGCAGAATATCGGGGTTTGGCTTTGTTCAAGCAGAACCCTGTGTTAAGTGGAGCTGGGGGCAGGAAGGATGGCCAGGTGGTTCTCCCCTCAGCCTGCAGCTGGGCAGCCCAGAATGTGCTCCCAGTGATCTGGGTTTAAAAATACACCTCGACAGTGGAAAGCAGCTGTTTCCTCCCCACACTGTGGTCCCTGGGCAGGAGCACCTGGCCACAGCAGGCACAGAAAGCATCCCCATGTATCCGACAGGAGGGGGCATGCAGCGCCAAGCTGGTTTCTGATTGCTGGAAAGATCTGTCAGGAAATGACAGAAACTCACCTCTCTACTGCACACACTTGTGCATTAAGGCCATGTCTCAAAGCCCCAAAACGCTGCTGGACAGATGATGGCTCAGTCCTGCAGCAAGGGCAGAACCCCAGACCTGCTCCAGGCAGTGCCCTCCCCTGGGGCAGAGCGTCCCCTCCCCTGGCATCAGGAGCAGGAAGGAGCAACACTGGTGATAGCCTGGGACACAGAGCAGGATGGCAGCACAGCAAGGGCCAAGGGAAAGAAGGGCCTTCTCCCCCATAAAGGTCCCCTCTGGCTCTGCTCCCCCACTCAGCCTCCAGCAGCAGTGCTACGCAACATGGCTTCAGCACAAGGGATGCTAACCCTAACCCCAACCCTGCAGGAGGGGCTCTGCAGAAGGACAATAAAGCCTCCTCTTAAAGAGGAGTAACAAAAGAGGTACAGCCACTGAGCACCCAGAGACTCAGAGCATGCAGCCAAAGCCCAGCAGAGGGAAAACACTCACTGCAAGCACATGGATGTGCCCAGGCCTTAGCAAACCCATCAAGCAGGCACTGGAGCAGCCCTGGCCATCTCAGCACCTTCCTCACACCACATCATGCCCAACCACAGCAGTTTAGTACCCTCCCCGAGGCAGCAGGACGCCCCAGAAAGCAGCCTTCTCCTCTCTGCCCCATGGTCTGGCTCCAACCCCTGCCCCAGCAGAGCTACCAGCAGGCACCAACCAACCCACAATGCCACACCACAGGAGGGTCCCATGCAAAGGGATGGCTGTGCACGGACACTGCTACTGCACAAGTGCCATGGCTCTGCCCTCTGCACCCACAAAGCAGGGCAAGAACTGAAGCACCAGCGCCCCACAGCTGAGAGGGCAAAGGAAAGGCAGCTAATTCGTACTGTAATGCCCAGCCCATAATTACCACCTGAAGGAGCCCATGTGTGCTCAGTGCCACCCACCCGTGGCTCATGGCAGCAGCACCAGCCCCACGGACTCACACTGCCAGTCAGGAATAGAGGAGGACCTGGCTGGTACTAGGGCTTCCCCAGAAGCCAACACTCTAATGAGCTCCTAATGACTCCAGCAGTGATCAGGGCTGACCTTCACTCTGTAATGAGTTTCCAGAGCCTCCAGGCACTGGAGATGAAGAAGTGCTGTCTGAGGGTCTCCTCTGCTGGAGGACAAGGCGCTGGGTGCCTACACCCTGCAGAGCGAGAGAACACAGCGCCAGTGGGAGAACACAGGTGGGGAGCCCAGAGCAGCAGCACTGTGTCATCTCCCAAGCAGTGTCCCCAGGACCAGACAGTGGCAGCAGGAAGGACAGCCGGGGCATGGAGCCGAGGGAGTGAGCATGCATGCAATCGGGAGGAGGCAGCCGTGGAGCTGATGCAGTGCTGCAGACAAACCTGTCCGGAATAATAAGCAGCTGCATTACACCTCCATCCTGGCCAGGAGAGTGGCTGCACACCCGCACCAGCACAATCTCAGAGCACAGTAATGGTACCAGTCAGAAAGCAGCCACTGGCACAAAGGTAGGAGTCCGTCTGCTGTCAGACGTGGGGAGAGGAAAGCAGGCAGTGTGGAGAGGGACACAGCTGCAGGATGCAGACCCTATCCAAGGGCACCGGAGCTGGGAGCAGCCCCACATCCACATGGTCTCTCTGGGGCACAAGCAGTGCGAGTGCCCAGGGCTCACTGCTTCTTTCTCAAGGATGCAAAGCCAAGCTGGAGTGAAAGCCAGCTGCATGGCACTGGCTGGACACTTCTCACATGACACCTTCATGCCAAGGCACCAGAGCTCTGCCTGCAATGCTGGCAGCACTGCAGCCCCAGTACACCACAGCCCGCGACTGCTGCAGCACACAGTGGGGATGCAGACCTGCATGGAGATCCCCATCCTCGTGCTGTGGGATGCCACCGCACGCTACTGGGACAGTACCAGCAGTGCTTCCCGTGTACCCTCATTGTGCTTCACGGCAAACCCCCCTGACCTCTGCTTGGTGCGCTTGGAGAGGCAGACAGATAGCGAGCAGGCAGCCAGCCCAGCACTGTGCCCAGCACTGTGCCCAGCAGCCAACCCACCCTGGCGCCATTGTTCCTTTACCTATGACAGATGGGGAAAATCAGCACTCCGCCTTAGCATCCTCCTGCATTTTGCAGGAGCAAGCCCTGAGCATCTCCCAGCCATGGCAAGGAGAAGCAAGCCTTGGTTGAGGCAGGCAGGATGCAGCCCCCTAAGCAGACCTCAGCCTCACTCACAGAGTTCCTCGTGCCAAACTCTCCCCACCTCCCGACCCCTGCTGCTGCCCCGTCCCAGCCCCACTGAGGACCACCCCCGCCACAGATTCAGCAACAGAGGCTAGTAATACTGTTCCTGGAGGTTGCCATGGTAAAGTCAATGTAAAGCTGTGGCAGAGATGCTGTTTACATTGTCAAATGGGGGAGAGGAAAAAAAAATAAAAAAATCAAAAAAGCATCCAAGGAGAGAGTGCAATGCTCGCCCCAGCATGGACCCCACAGAGCCACATCTACTGTGATGAGAGGGAAGGAAGGATGACTCCTCGGACTGCAGCCCCTCAGCAGGGACAGAGCGCTGCAGGCGGAAGCTCTGTGCCCCACGCAGTCCCCAGTCCCCCCCCACACACACACCCCCCCAAGAGCCAGGGAGCCTCGGGCCCCTCCCTGCACACTCACCAAATTGCAATGCGCAGATGGCAGCAGCTCTGTTCCTAGTTCCTAGCAACACCCATGGGGCTCCTGCCCCTCGCTGCGCTTAACCCCTCCCATGCTGGAACGCCCAACCAGCCCCAGGGTGTGTTAACCCATGCAAAAAAAATAAATAAATAAATCACGGAAGCAGTTTGCAGCTCATGGCCACAAACCACAGGTTCCATAGGATCAGTGCACAGCTCTCAAAGTGATATCGCCCACGGGATGTCACCTCCTCGCCACTGCCCCACACTGCAGCATCATCTGCTGCCTTTGCTATTCACTTCTTTAGGTGCTGCCTCGGTGTGGGCTGCCAAAGTCCTGGGGAGGTGGTGGTGCCACGCGGTGTTTCTGCACGGGGAAACCCTGAGAGCCACTAAGCTACCTGACACATGGGCAGCTGAGGTGAGCGCATGGGGACAGCTCTGGCAATGAGCAAAATGCAGGAGCCAAAGTCCAGTGGAGACTCCGATGAGTTAGCAAGAGCCCTTCTTTCCTTTGCAGTTGGGAGGAAGAAGCTCCCAGCCTTCATCTTGCAAGAGAGGGGCACTGAGCATAGCACAGGGGGTTCAGCTGCGGGAAGCAGCCAGCTCCACAACATAGCTGAGCGGCAGCCTCCGTGCACAGGGAGACCACCACTGCACCGCGGCAATTCCACCAGTACAGGGCTGCAGCCTCCTGGGAACACAAGCAGTAGGGTCAGGAGGAGCTCTGAGCCGCTCCTACCTGGGCTGCCCCACACCCAGGGCTGCCAGCAGCGCATGAAGCACCTGGCACACAGATACCACGTGCAAGCACAGGGCAGGGCTCACAGCCCTCAGAGCTGTCACCCTGCTGCATCCCTGTGGCACTGCGCTGCTGGAGCCACTGGCTGCTTGCACGGAGCCCTGCTTCCCTCCCACACCTGAAGCAGCCCAGGATGAGCCATCGCCAACCACTGCATCCCCACCAACACACCCTCAAAACCCACACTTGGGGGGGAATGGAAGACAAGCAGCAGCCATACACCCACCCCACAGAGGGACACACATCACGTGACCATGGCACCAGTGGGTGCAGCAGCAGCATCCCATGCCTGCAGCATCACACCACTGCTCACACTTTCCTCTTCCTGCCGTGGGGACCAAAGGAAGCAGGGGACAGCAGCACCGAGGTGAAAGGAGGACCAGTGCAGATGAAGAGCAGTTCGCCTTGCTTGTCACTCTGCAGGGAGCGGACAGCTGCCAGCTGCCCACTAATTAATGCTGCTGCTGCTCACTTGGTGCTCGTATTGCCTCTTGTTAACTAAGGTAGGAAAACTGTTTTTTCCACATGCCCAAGGAAGCAATTAGCTCTTGCAAAAGAGCAGGGAAGAGGCAGGAGAGCAGCAGTGCACACCACACTCAGACACCGCCACGCAGCTCCCCAAAATCTGTCGTGCCCAGAGCAGGGCTCCTGCATGGCACATCTGCTTGGCACAGTGGGACCAGGAGCCCTGTGATGGAGGCTCAGGAACCTGCCCATGCCACCGGGCTTCCCCACAGCTGCAGGACACAGAGCAGAGGAATTTCAGGGGGGTGGAAAAAAGAAAACGGAGGGAGTCTACAGGCAAGCTGTCAAGGCGAATGTTTCCATCTAAGGCCTTGGTATTTCTCTCTCGGCGCCTGCACTGAATCACCCGAGCTCCTCTCATTACTCTTTTGTACTTTACAAGGTAGCATGGGCAGCAGAGTTGGTGGAGGAACGCAGGAGCATGCACAAAGCAGCCCCTCTTGTACCAGCAGCACCCAGAGCCCCGCAGTAGGGCAACATCTCCCACAGTGCTGGGTGATGGGACCCCCGGGCTCCGCAGCCCCACAGGCACAGGGATGGGGCAGGACAGCCTTTGTCCTCTGCTTCTCACTCCCACTCAGCACCGGGAAACAGGTTCCTCCTGCCCCAGCACCATGTGCGGTGATACGGCACCAGCCAGCTGCCTGTTGAGCAACCCTTCACTACTCTGGCTTTTTGCCTATCCAGATCCATCCGCTGGGCAGTTCCCTCGAGGTGAGAGGCAGACAGCTCCAACACCGCTGAGGTTTGGGCTCCAATTGCAGCAGTGCTCATAAAGCAAAGCTCCCCATGTTGCATTTCCTGAGGGCTCCCTGCATGCAGCCCCAAAAGCAATGCAGCAACATCCCAGTGGCAGCACTGCTCCCCTGCACCGCACGCTGCTGGGGAAACTGAGGCAGCCCCACTGCCACCCTGCACAGGGAGCAGGCTAACAACTCTGCTTAAAATAAAACAAGCAGCAGCAGGCGGGCACCAACCTGCAGAGCACGAGGGTGTCTTGCAGGCAAAACAACACCCGGAGAAGGAGAGCGATCAGCTGGGGCCACATGGGTACAACCGCGGTATTTTTAGCAGTATTACACAGGGACAGGGGATTCCTACCCCGAACATCCCCAGGGGTTTAAAATAGGCCCCGGCACTTCCTCCTGTGAGGGGAAGGAAAAGCAGCAGTGCTGTGAGCACCCTGCCCCCTCCAGCGCTCACAGGTGGGCACACAGCAGGGGTCCCGCAGCAACCCAGACCAGGAGGGAGCTGAGCCCTTGTCCAACTGGAGCGATGTAGCACTAACCTGTGCCAGCACAATGCAATCCTTCCACCTGCACCCTCGGCAAAAAGAGAAAGCGCACACAAGAAATAAAATAAAACAGCCACGATGAAAAAAAAAAATCCCTCTCGACGACAGCAAGGGAAACTGAGGCAGGGGACACAGCACTTGGTGGACACCATGGGAGGAGCAGAGCATCCCCCAAAATGCGAGGTGCATCCCAGCACAGGGGACCTCCAGGACCGGGAGCACAGAGAGACATCCATGCTTTTCCATTCCAGACTCCAAGCAGACAAAGGGGTCCTGGGGAAGAATAAGCAGCCTGAGGGGGGGCTGCAAGCCCCCCTCCCTGCCCCAAAGGGTTAAAAAGCAAAGCCAGCAGCAGTGAGAGGAAAAACACACCGCTCCCCGGCTGCTTGCCGCTTCCCTTCCCAACATGCCCCACTCCTGGGAAAGTGTAGGCTGTTTTCCATATATAACTGCAAACTGTTCCATGCAGTAAGAAGTCTAATTAAAGGGAGTGAGGGAGAGAAGGAGAGACGCAGAAGACCAAAAGGCAATATTTATATGAGAGAAGAAAGGCTGCAGCCCAGGCACCAAATTAGACCCTTCATGGAGCGAAGCTCTGTGATACCATCGAGAGATCACAGCAAGGCAGAGCGGCAGCTTTGCGGAAGAGGCAAATCAGAGCCTGGAAAGCGCATACCAATTAGCAAGAGCCAGATGGGCCACGGGATGGGCAGGGAAGGAGCAGCCCACCCCAGCTCAGGATAATGCACAACGCTGCTGGCACGTGCATGCACACCTCAGGGTCCCCACATCCTGTGGGGGGAGAAGAGCTGCTGGAGCAAAACCTCAGCAAAGAATGGGAAACTGATGTATCGGGGCAACCCCTCCTCCTGCATCCCCCATCTGGTCCTGGGCTGAGCAGGGAAGAAACCTACGTGTCGGTGCCTCAAAGTCCCCTGGCAAGCTGTGCCCCTGCTAGCTCAGATCCAGCTACCAAGCACTGCTCTGTGATCACAGGGTCACGCAAGGTGACAGTCAGGCATGGACCGCTCTGCGCTCACCAGAGCACAGGCAGCACCCACCACCACAGGCAGCACCCACCACCACAGGCAGCACCCACCACCACAGGCAGCACCCACCACCACAGGCAGCACCCACCACCACAGGCAGCCGTACCGGTGGGCTCTGACCCAGGGAGAGCAGCAAGAGGGCAGGAGGCTGCTGCAGCAGAGGGCACAGAGCTGCCAGAAACAAACCAGGCAGCTCTGTGAGCGCAGCACTGGGGTGCACAAGGCATCCTCGTCCTTCCCACTGCCCCTCTGCATGCAGATGGCCTCTGGGAAGCCTGCTTCCCTGAGTCCCTTCTTGGCAGCAAGGTAACAGGGGATGCTGTAGGGCTGAGGAACAGCAAGGCCGCTCCACGCCGTCAGCTGCATCCAGGGAATCGGCAAGAGGAAGGGAGGATCTCTCTCCAAAGGGAAAAGGGACATCCCCCAAAGCAAGCACCAGACAGCACAGGGAGCACCATGAGCCCTGTGCTGCGTCTGCCCAGGGAGTGCAGCACAAGTACCCCACTGCGCTGCAGCAGCATGATCTGCAGCATCTCACATGGATGTGATGCATTTCACGTCCAACTGCAGGAGCAAGAGGAACCCCCAGCTGTTGCCCTGCAGAGGAACAGGCAGATGCTGCAGGGAGGAGAAACAAGGGGATGTCGCCCATCCACACCTCCAACCCGGTGCATGCTGTGAGCAACGCCTGGATGAGATGACATCCGGAGGCACAGCACATCCCAATCACGTGGGAATGGAGAGTGGGATGGGGCAGGATTCCCCATGGGTTGCACAGCCTAGTGCTCTCCAACAAGGCAATCCTGCCAGACTGCAGTCCGCTGCTTCGGTCCCTTTGCTTTTGGCTGGTCCCGTTGGGATCAGCGTTACAAGCATTTAGCCATTTGGGAAATAACAACACTTCAACCTTCCTCCTGCAAATAAAACTCAAAAGGCATCATTTAGCCCAGCTGAATCCGGACACCTAAAAATAGCTGGCACCATCACCCTGCAGAGCACAGCTGGGCAGCTTCATAGCTTGCAGAGCAGCCTGGGACGCAGCAGCTTCAGGTCACGGAGACAGTCCATGCAATGTGGGGATCAGCAGCAGCCCTGCATGACTTCCAGCACTGACCTGGAGCCACATCTGCATGAAGGCACCCAGGACAGAGCATACAAACCATCAGGTACTCAGGAACCGAGCAACCCCCACGCCTGTCCTCATATCCCACTGCCCTCAGTGGTGACAGTGATGGCACGAGCACAAGAGCAGCTTTCCCATCACCAGCTGAAAGCATCAGCAAGGCGCAGCCCAAGATCTGCTTGGAACAAATGAAGCACTCTGGCAACTCAGGGTAACTCCTGAGCAGCTTGCAAAGAGGTGGGAAGAGGGAGATCAGCAGGGTGAGCAACTCTCAGCCTGCAGGAGGGCTGGGAAGGGACATCAGCATTTCAGGGGTAACAAATGGAAAGCCACACATGAGCCCCAGGTGCAGAGCCAGGAGCAGAGGGGAAGGGATAGCCAAGCTCAGGGTCCCTGACGACCATCACAGGAAACTGCACTGAAAATCAGACACCTTATGCCCGAAATCTGAGCCCAGAACTGCAAATCTGACCGGCAGATCCAGCGTTCAAAGAGCAAAGGTCGCAGCAAGCCCCGGCCAGACCCCCCAGCGGGGCCAAGCCATCCCGCAGTCCCCCCCAGCCCTACCAGCTTATTTTTAGCCCAGGGAGAGCTGGAGCCTCGCTGCTGGTTTCCAGTTCGAATGGGTCTGAATGGATCCTCTCATCTCCCAGCCAACCTCAGTGCAGATCAGCACCGAGCCTTCCTCTGCCTATGGAGGAGGATGCTGGGGTCAGAATCCGCAGCACAGGACTCCAGCGTATTCCCAGTTCCTGGCACTGCACAGAACTGACCTTTCTGCATCTGAGGAGACAGCAGCAGCCTGGGAGGTGGCAGAACTGCTGGGACAGGAGCAGAGCAGCGCCGGGACAGAGCTGTGCCTTGTGTGGGAGGGAGCGGGCTCGGATCCCTCCTCCCTGCTGGACAAACTCTTCCGGGTAGGGCTTCCGCCCGCTGCTCACCACATCCCAGTCACTTCAGTAGGGGGGGAAAACACACGCTTTGGGCATTAAAAATAATAAAGGGACAGATTTCCACACTGTCAGCCCACGGATGCTGGAGCTCTGCTGGTTCTTAACCCACTGCCAATTCATCCCTGCCACGGATGGAAAAGTTTCCCCATCAGCACAAACCGTGTCCAAAGCTCACACTCAGCCTCCGTGCCCCACACACCATACTGGGGACCCCACATCCCTCTGTGTGTGCCACAGGGATGCTCCTGCCCCACAACGCATTCCTGTCCCACGGCCCACACCTAAGCCTCCTGCAGGTGAAGCTCAGCAGCTCCACAGGGCAGGAGCACCCACCACAGCCTTACTCAGAGTGAGCTCAGGGAGGGTGTCAGGGAATCCCATCCCAGCGAGTGACACAGATGGGTGACACACCAGCAGTGTGTCACGCGCTCCACACGTCCCAAGCATTTCCTTTCTTTTTTTTTTTTTCATTCCCTCCCCCTTTTCTAATGAACAAATATAGGAGTAGGATTTATAAGACCATGGAAACTCTATTATCCTTCTGCATTAAAGCCAAAAGCAACTCATTAAAACATCAAAGTGGGATGTCTCATCAGCTCAGGAAGCTCCAGCAGGAGGTGACAAGGATGTAGCTCCCGCACAGCCCCACACCAGGCACAAGGAGCCAGGAGTCACGAGCTGGCCACCAGCTGCTCCCTGCAATCCCTCCTTGCTGCAGGAGTTCCACACGCACCAACCCTGAGAGCAGGGACTCACAGGAGAGGCGTTCCATCCCACTTAAGCCCGAAGCTCAGAGCTGCTTACCCTGGGAGCATCTCCATCACCGTAACACCAGAAGCACAGGACAGGTCCTCATTGCCTTGGTGAGAAGAGAGAGGGATGGGCTCCGTTTCCCTGCTCATCCAGACCCATTTATTTCCCCTTCCACACACCAGTTCTCCACCTGTACAGCAGAAGCAACACTACTGCCTCCATCCACCTCAACCAGCCATCAGGCAGCTGCAACCTGGGCTCATGCTGCACCTATGGGATCTGATCCCAGAAGCCTCCAATGAGGCAGAGGAATTTGGGAGGCAGCATCACCTCGTTGCACTGCAGCAGCCATCCCTATGGACCTGCATCCATTGCTCTGGCCGTGCTGAGCAGTGCAGCTTCTGTGGGGCTGACAGAGCAGCAATGATTTGCAGAACACAACAGGGAGCGATCCAGGCTAGCGGGAGCCCCAGAGCTGAGCTGCAGAAAGGGAGCAGCCAGCAGCAGTGGTGCCTGCAGCACAGGGCAGCAGATCCCTGTGGGCTGCTCACAGCACTGCTGCAACAGGCAGTGGTAATGCTGCGACCAAACTGTGTTTACGGCCTAGCAAGGGGAAAATAAGTTATATATATGTATACACACGCGTATGTATTTATATATGTATAGATTAAAAAAAAAGGGGGTAATCAGGGCGAATGCAGGGAACCAAGGGAGGCTGAGAGGGCACACACAGCAGCCAGGGAAGGCCCTGAGGAACGGGGAATTCCTCGCACACGCGGCTCCACCCCAGTGCTTTCTGCCGCACAATGGCAGAGCACAGAGGTCCCTCCCTGCAGCTGCTCACCCCAGGGCCGGAGCGCCGCACGAGCGGGTACGGAGACGCTCAGCGCAACGCGCTGCGGTGCACAGAGCCCCGAGGAGCGGGCAGCGCTCGGGGACGCCCACCGCCGCGCCGGGCGGGGAGCGAGGGGGAGGCGGGGGTGTCAGCCCCTCCCGCTCACTGTTTAATGATTCAGGTGCATTTCCGCGCTCACGTTGAGGGCAGTGGCTGCGCGCGGGAGCGGTTACCGGGAGCGCTGCGCCCTTTGCGGGCGGGGGGGTAATGCAGAGAGGTGCCCCCACCCCGCCCCGAGGTGCAAACAGGTCC
>NC_034433.1:5338919-5404617 GCF_002078875.1 Numida meleagris | reverse complement strand
CTCCGGAGATAAGAGGACAATAACCCGTTGTCTCCCCCCGCCCGCATCCAGAACGACCAGGAAGAGGGGGGCCGTGCAGCCCCGCGGCCCAGGCCGTGCCCGCAGCCACGACCCCACAGGCGGGGAGCGGCTCCTGCCCCGGGGTGAGGGGGAGCCGCCCCTGCGGCACCTCTCGGCGCTGTCCTCGGGCTGCCGCAAGGCGCTCCCGCCCCGCAGCCCGCGCTGCTCTGCCCTTCCCTCCGGCCCCGGCCGCATCCACGAGCTGTGCCCGCCCCCCCTCACGCTGCTCTGCTACGCGGGAACGCCGCGGCAGCCCCCCCCCCCCCCCAGCTCCCCCCTTCCCCAAAGGCAGCAACAAGTGGCGGGCGGCGGTTATAGCCAGAGCGCTCCCCGCTCCACACCGACCCCCCAAGTTCGCACAGCCCCAGGGTGTCACGGCCATCCCCCCCACACCCCACTCTCCGCAATTCACTCGAATCTGGGGGATGCGTGCGGCCCCCCTCTCCTCAAATTCCGAAGGGAAGAGGGCCCCCAGCCACCCCGCTCCCTCCCACCTGCTGCACCGGCCCTGTGCGTTCCTCCCAACCGACGCACCTCCACCCCCCTCCCCAACACACACACACACACGACCCCGCAGCAGCTGCGGCGTTGGGAAGGACGAAAGCCGCGCGCTCCTTCCGCGGGGGCCTCCCCAACGGAACCTCGAGGACGGCACCGCCGCCTCCGCCCGCCCCACCCGAAGGGGCACCCCGGGAACCAACCCCACCTCCCCCCACCACGGTCCCGCACTCACCGGCGTGGCACCCCGTCCCGTCTGTCGGTGGAGCCCCCGCGGTCGGCCATAAGGAGGGCGGTGGTGGCTGCGGAGCTAGCGGGAGAAAATGCTTGTCATGGCAACTCGCGCCGGGCCGGGCCTGCCGGGGGAGGGGCTGCCTTAAGGTGGCGGCCCGCCCCGTCCGCTGCTTAAGGGAGACGGGAGGCGGCGGGCGGGGCCCTGTCCCCCGGGCACTGCGGGGCTGGTGCCCTCATCGGGCGATATCGGTGTACCCCCAAGAGGTGCGTGGGCATCTCCTCCCCAGGTACCCTCGTCGAAAAGTACAGGTGAACCCCCGGTGCTGGTACATGTGCCTCCATACATTGTGGGCCTCCCCGGATATACCCCCTCCTCGAGCAGCACAGATGTATCCCCGGGAGGTGCGTGTCTGTGCAGTGTCACTCCCGTGGAGCAGCCACAAGCAGTGCACGCACCGTTGGGCAGACTGGACGACCGCTTCTAAACACTGTGGTCCGTGCATGCCCCCCGCCTCGAGCAGTATAGGTGTACCTCCAGGAGATGCAGCCGCAAGGCAGCATGGTGCATGCACCCCCGGGCACTGCGTATCCCTCCCTTGGGCAGTGCAGTGCGTGCGCCCCCAAGCACTGTGTGCACCGCCCCCTGGCACTGCGGGTGCAGAGCAGTGCATGCACCCCCAAGATCTATGTACTCCCTTCTGCTTGTGCTGCAGCCTCCGCAGGGGTGGTGCAAACTCCCTCAGGCAGTGTAGGTTGCTCCCCATGATGTATGCAGCAGGGACCCCCCCACTCCCCAGGCAGTGTGGTCACCCCAAAACAGGATGGGTGCCCCCACACACAAAAAGTCCTCCGTGTTCTGAGCATGGGGCATGACATCTCTGCAGCAGTACTCGGGGTTCCTCGTGGGCACTGTGGTTGGTGACATGTGCGGGGGGGTGGTGTGCCCCACCTTGCAACTCGTTGGTCATAGCCACTGCTGTCCCTGCAGCGTGGGGTGGTGGTGTCACCAAAGGAGGGGTATGGGCACTCCTTGAGCTGCACAGCAAGAATCACAGGCCCTTGCCCAGGCAGAGCCAACCCTCTCCCCTTTTATTTTAGAAGCAAAAGGAAAAGTATGGATTGAAAGTCAGCCGAAGCACTTGAAATGCTGCGGCTGTAAGGAAAGCGTAACATGGCATGGAAGCAATCATGCTGGTGCAACACTGGGTGTAGGCAACCTTAACTCAGCACTAATCCTGTTGTTTGGGCATGCAACCCAGTTCAAGTCAAACCAGTGTAACATCTGTGCATGCACAAGCCCTAATTTAACACTTGTAACATTTCCCCCTGCCTTGCGGGCTGGCACCTCGATAATTTTGCATTCCTGAGCAGTCCTGGGGGGGTTCCTCTCTGGGCCTATTGCAAAGGGATTCCTCTCTGTGTGCTTGTGTCTCTTCACTGGGCTCTCAGGGCAGTGCGTGCTGCAGAGCAGATTGTGCAGCTGCGTGCAGCACCAGGCACCCTGCAGCCGCCCCGGGTTGCAATGCAGGGACAGTTATCTGAAATTGGCAGAATGACTGCAGAGTGTCAGGCACAGACGCAATGTCTCGTTGGAGCTTTACACGGAAGGCATCAAACTGCTCCTATGCTCTGCAGCAGGGTGGGGGAAAGGGGCCCGGGCTCGTCACTGCTGTTTTCTTTAGTGCTGCTTTTTCCTGAGAGGTTGGATGTGGTTATTCCTTACTATGAAATCTGGGCAGTGCCACAGCAGGAGCAAGCCTCGTATCTCAAAGCAAACTCAGACATCCTCCATTCCTGAGCTCTGTCAGCACACTGGGCTGCACTGACTGACTGCAGAACAGCTTGAAAATCAGGCTGAGGGGCAGTGCTTCCAACGGGATGGGATGCAGAATGGCTGTTGAGACATACTGGCCTTTTAAAACAGGTTTTCTGAGCTTGGAAGGAATCTCTGACCATCTGGATTTGGACTCTGCAAAGGAAATCAGCCTTCCTGCCTCGGGGAACCTGTTGTATTTGCAGCCCCTTTGGGCTCTGGCTGAAATTGGGGGGAGGCTCTTCCAGCCTGCACACAGCTGAAGGAACCGGCCAAAATCCATTGCAAAACGTGTCAGCCCGCAATCACAGTGCTGGTGCTCAGCAGCTCCTGCCTGGTGCTTTTCCATTACATCAAGAGCAACCATAAACACTGAGGCTGAAAGCACCTTCCATTTTACATTTAAGGAAAAGCACATGGCGGAAATTCAGACAGCCCTGCAGAGAAGTGAGCAGAGTGCTGGTGCAGGGTGAGCAGAAGGTTCCTGCACAGAGTGCTTGGTGGTCATCCAAGCCCTGGGCTGATGCTGAGCTAACCCTGCTCTGGAGATGTGGGTGATGCCTGGATGGTGCCTGTCCTCTGCTCCCGCTGTTTGTCACCTCCTTCTCCCACCCTGCAGCCCTCCTCTGTGTCCTGGCCGCAGCTGAGGGACTGCATTAGGTTTCAGGCTGGGAGCCCTGCTGGGCCAGGAGCCTCTGCTATTAACCAGTATTAACCAGTGATTTGGTGCTCTTTTGTCTTTTCCACAGAGGACTGTGCTGCTCTTCAGCCATGTGTTCTGTGAGCAAGGCAGAAAGTGATCCTGAGCGGTGTGTAGCCTAAAAGTACCCCTGAAATAGAAAGGATCAGTCTGCCAGGTTCTTCTTTAAAAATTAGGCTTAAGTGATAATTTTCCTTTAAAAAGTGTATGAAACTTCATAATAATTTGTCTTTAATGACTCCCAGGCTGGGAACTTGTAGGTGGAGTTTCAGCCCAAAATGAATTGAATCAGCCAAGTTGTATCCGCCAAGTTACAAACCCATCAAAACCTGAGGCCAGATCCTGATCTCATCTCTGTGGGTACAAATCCAGCGTGGCTGTGTTGGAGTCAGCAGGGGAGGTTTTGTCACTGTGCCGGGAGGCAGAGAGCAGGATTGGACCCCAGGGTTTCTAATGGAAACACTGACTGAGCCTTGAGCACTAGGCAGAGTGTCTGTGAAATCTTTCTCCATTCAGAGCTAAATATAGGGACGGAGAGAGAGAGCGATTCAGTTTTCAGTGCTCACGGATAAATAAACCCCCACTGCTGCCCTGCTGAAAGGCTGCGAGCTGCCAGTGGTCAGTCCTGCGGGATGTGGGGCTGCCCAGGGTGCTGCTGTAGGGTACTCCCATCCTGGTCCCGTCCTAGGCACAGGGTTGCCCCCCTCAGCTGCTTGTAGGCTGTTCACCTATGGCATGGGCTTCCCACTTGCTGCAGGGCAGCCCCAGAAAAACCCCAGAGCCGCTCTGCCACGCTATTGCCGATAGCGCTCTCCTAGACCATCTCTGCTGCCAACTGCTCTAGCAGCATGGTTGCTTTCTAACTGAGCAGCCACTTCGTTGGGAGGGGGCTGCAAATAAAAAGCCAGGTGGAACAGGAGGGATTTGGGCACAGTTCTTCTTTATGAGTGCAATTAAGAGACAAAGTTGTTAGCTCACCTAAGGAGCTCGTCCCCAAAGTGCTTCGGGGCTGTCCTACACACTGGGTTTTCCCTAGGAGCTCGGGGACTAATGTTGCTTTTCCTTTCCCCATCCCTTCATGATCCCACTTGTAGCCAGAGTGATGGCAGGCCCTAAACCGATGAAAACCCCAGTTATCTGCAACAGCTGAGGAAGAGCTGCTCCTTCTCAAACACTCATGGGCAGAGTGAGGGGACGCCATGTTCGGAGCCATGATGAAGCCCACAGGGATCCGCATGGCATTGGTGAGAGCAACTCAAATGTCACCTCTTGGGGCCCTGGGGACACCACTGTCCCCTCCCCAGGGGGTCAGAGGGAGATAGGAAGGTCCTCCGCTCCACCTCAAAATGAACATTTTTCCCTCCAGTTCTGACCTCATTTCATTCATCACATTGAGGAGGAACCTCATACTCGGTGTTTGCATCATGGTAACACCTCTGGGACCTCGGTGGGACTGAGGAAAGTCCCTGCTGCTGGGAGCGACAACGCAGTGGGTAGTGTTGAAAGGGAGGAGGGAGAAGTGACAGCATGGGAGAGCCACTCGCGTCACTGTCACTTGCAAGCTGTCACTCCTGGGGGGAGCAGGGAGCGGAGGAGCCCCGTGCTCCTGAGTCCTGCTTCGATGCCTTCCTTCCAGGGATGGGGAACAGTGCTGTGCTGGCAGCCTCAGCCAGGGCAGGGTGCCTTTGTGCCACCTCACAAACCCCCCATGGTGCTGCAGGGTCAGGAGTAGGTGGCTGAGAATAAGGCCCTCCCCAAAACCTTCCTTCAGAGCTCTGGGAACAGGTGGGCAGAGAGCCATGGGTTCCTGCTGGTATTGCCCAGCATAGGTGTACGCAGGCGTTTCGCCACTCCACGTGCTTTGCTGCACCGAGCTCCAGCAGTGACCAAACCCTCTTGTCCCCTCACCCTGCACTGATTGTCAGCCCCCCAGCAATACTAGCAGGAGGCATCGCTGTTATTTTCCAGTGAGAGGAAGAGGATGGGAAGCATGGGCCACACTGCAGCCCCAGCAGCACCATGCAGAGCTCAGCCTTGCAGCCCCCCCAGTGTGAGCTGCGGAGAGGCAGCAGAGGCAGAACATGTACAAGATGAAAGGTGACCTCTTCCAGAAATGGAGAAAGAGAGAAGAAATCCATAAACACTGCCAACTGTGTCCACGGGAAAACAAGCAACAACTATTTTATTTGAATAATAACCATCAATAATACATTGCTTAGAAGCTGCAGATGACTGCAATTAAAAAAAGCACTGCATTCCCTGAGCAAATTCTAAATTATTCCTCACAGCTTCTGTTCTCTCTAAGTTATATGAAAATGAAGTGGTTCCTGGTGTGGCTCAGTGGAGCTAGGAGCCCAAGTGGAAGGCATAAAAGGAGAAAAAAGAGGCGAGGAGAAAGGAGAGCCCTAATGTGGGGGGTTATAAATATTTCACAGCTGAAGAGGAGTGGGGAGCCACCGATATAGATGCGATTGCAGGCGTCCATGGTGGGAGGGAGGAATTAATCACAGAAACAGAGGAGAAAGTTCTCTTGAGGAGCCCATGCGCACAGTCACAGCCAAAGCGGCTCTGGGGGCTCCTGGGCGCTGGGTTTCGGGGTGCAAGGCGGGCTGGGGATTGCTCCAGAAGGTGCCTTGGTGCTGGTGGCTGCCCCTGCCCGGGCACTGTGCACTACCAACCCTGTGCATGGGCACTTTGTTGGATGCTGCTGTGAGGGCCCTAGGGCACCATTTTCCCCTGGGAACAGCCCCACTGTGTGCACCCTGCACCCTGTCATCTGCAGAGCAAGCACCATCTGCAGCCTTCCTATCACTATCCAAATAGTGGCTCTGATATCCAAACAGCAAACAGAGCCAGGTGCCGGGTTGACTGCACTGCTCCCATCCTAGTCCTCATCGGTGGAAGGAAGGGAGCAGGGCACCGAGTGGCAGCCCTGCAGCAAACATCCCCCTCCACACCTCTGTCTCCTGGCTGACAGCAAACAGTTCCCTGAGGAAGCTCTCCCTTCTCAGAGCTGAGGACAAAGCCGTGCAGCTGGGGCCATTCCCACCCGTCCAAAACGTCTCCGTACCTGGAGCCAAGTGATAGCAGCATGGGACACTGCTGCTTATCAGGCACTGTGCTGCGTGGCAGGGCAGGGAGTTCTCCCAAGGCGAAGCTGTTTGCTTTTCTCCCCTCTCTATCTCTCAGCCAATGCTTCCCAACCATCTCAGGCACTTTGCAGTGCTGGGGACGTCCCTGTCCTCTCTGCCCACTTCCTGAGCAGCCGGGGCAGAGGGACAATCCTGCACCCCATCCCCAGCTCTGAGCTTGGGATCCCCCTGCTCCTTCTGTCCCAGCTTGCTCTGGGTACAAGAAGAGAACGAGAGGACTCTGGGCTCTGTGCCACTGGTCCTAGCCATTCTCTTCCCCTGTCCCCATCAACACTGATTGGAAAAGCTCAGCTGCACATGCTGGGAGCCTCTGCAGGTATTGAAAGCTCTGCGCCTAAGAGTACCTCTTTAAAAATTAAAGCCTCAGTGAGTAAGAAATGAATCGTGACAGGGAGAGATGAAGCTCACGGCATCTGCAAATCACTGTTGAAATGAGAGCCAGTGCCAGGCACCGTCTGGAGCCGTGACCATCTCTGATGCACTGGCCAGAAGGATGGACATTAAGTGCAAAGCAGCTGAGGCACGGGACACCTGCAGACACCAACCCCCAGCTCAGCATCCAGGCACAGCAGGCTTGAACACACAGCTCCCCTCTGCATGGCACCAAGCTCCCCAAAGCTGGCAGGACACTGAGCACTGCACTCCCACAACAGACCCAACCTCCTGAGTGGGCATGAGACCCCATGGACAGAGTTCACAGGAGTTACCTCGAATCCCAAATGCTGACAGTACTTCATTGCCTAACACTAACGTGCTGCTGGAATAGCTTGTGCTGCAAATATGGCACAGACATCTCTCTTCCGCAAGATGTGCATGTGTCTCACATTGGCGGTGACGCCAGCAACTTATTTCCCTGCTGACTGCTGAGATGGCTGATCAGCTCTTTCTTGGCTGCAACATGGGAACCTGCCCTTAATTTCCAGTGGCACCAATATGTTTACTTTCTCCTCTCCCTGCCAGCCCCCGTTTGCTCCATGTGGGACATGGCAGGCAGTGATGCATCTCCCTGAATGATGCTGGTGTCCCTGAACCCAAACCTGGTGCATCCCAGCCTTCCAAGGAGCAATCAGCTAATGGAGGGGAGAGCTGGCAGCTCATGATGAGCCCAGATCATGCACAACACATGCTGTGCATAAAGGATATGTATGTTTGGCACTAGAGCAGAGCTTCCAGTGGAAACCAGGATTCGCTTTGGGAAGGGAAGCAGCACTTTCGCCAATAGAGTGCGTAGGTAGGAGGGTGAGCTTGTGCTCGTCCCTAAAGCTGAGCATGTGGCTGCACCCTACCCAAGGGATATCACAGCAGAGAGGACAACTGCAGACACCTCTGCAGGACTGCACTGCTGTGTGCATGGTTACAGGTGTGTGCGTGCAGGCTCAGCCTGGGGGATGCATGGCAGCAGCATTCTGTGCTCAGGGCAGGGACAGCTGCATGCCGGCCCCACTCAATGCTGCAGGTGCCAGGTTGCGTGCTCTGCAGTCTGGCAGCAGCGGGGCTTTATGCACTTATTTGTAAATACACTGAGCCCACAGTTTGCAGAGAAAGGCAAGAGCCAAGTGTCTGCAATTGCCTGCATGGGGGTGTAACCTTTGGGAAGTAGAGTTTTCTGCTCTCTTTGCTATGCTCAACAAAATTGTTCTGCTCTGTCAAGCTGGAAATTGGCTGCAGATATCATCATCCAGACATCAGGTCTGAAGAACAGATTCCCCTCTCAGTCATTAGCTGTGGGCAACAATGCAAGTGGACAGGGAAGGAGGAAAAGGCTGGGCCTGGTACAGCTCAATTCTCCCTCAAACATGTTGAGGGGATGTCAACGGCAGGGCAGGCACAGATTCCTGCATGCTGCTGGGGAACAGCTGGGATAGTTTGAGCCCTCTGGTCACGCTGGACTTACAGCCTGTTATCCTTTGTCCCTCTGACTGATTTCCTTCCTCCCTTTCCTCTTCGTCTTGCCCTCCCGCCTCCCACCCCAGCCCCACAGCCAGCCCCAGGCTGCTGGCACCAGCAGGGCTGTGCTGCAGCAGGAAGCAGCTCTGCGGGGCTGGGGCTGGCGTGGCACCGTGACCTGCCCGCAATGACTAATTCGCTTCTAACACACCCTTCACTTTGGTGGCAGAAACCACCAGCAGAAAGCAGAAGCTGATTCCTTCCCTCTTGCTCCCCACTAAGATTTTCCAGTGACCCATCATTCTGCAGCGCTGGCGGAAAGTTGCTCAGTCCTTGTCCTTTTCTTGAGTGTTTGTGTTTTGTTTCAGCTGTGTCTTAGCATCATCTGTACCAAACTGACCTCCCTTTGAGGATGAGCATCATCCCTGGCATTGCACTGTTCCCTGCAAGCAGGAGGCTTGCTTGGTTTTGGTCTGAGCACACCCCTGCATGGGTGAGTTGCAAGGACAAGTGCTCCCTTCTCACACCCAGTGTTGGGCATGGGTCATCGGGTATATACAGCTCCTGCTGAAGGGGAGATGCTGCTGGCCACGTAGCCATATAAACCATAGCCCATATCCACATCTGGGGCTGCTGCAGCATTTCTGGGCTCAGCTCTGCTGAGGACAGGCTTCAGAGATGGCACAGCAGCCAGAGAGGGCAGGAGGGGAAGGACACAGCCCCACAGCTGAAATGAATGGAGCTGCTACTCCCAATGCTTCCACGCTCAGCTACATGTGATCTAAGTGAATTAACCAGGACACAATACCTCGGGCTAGACCCCTTTCCAAGGGGGCAGAGTGTGCCAATATGACAACAGAATGCAAGGTTTGGGTGTTTGAGCACATTCTGGGAGCCTGAAACCAGCTGGCTCAAGCCCCATACCAATGCTTCATCTCCTACACAGTGCTGCATGGCTTTGCTGCACCCTCACACAACCGCTCTTTGACAGAAAAATGACCCTGAGCCCATATGCACTAATTCAGCATTAATCAGCCCCTCAGTTATTAATTAAAAAGCCCCACAGACCATAATTCCCCAAATATGCTCAAATAGAGGCAGCCAGCAGTCCAAGAGCTCTCCTAGTGCTCATTCCCTAAATTTGTTCCTAATTAGGAGTGGACTTACCCCGGCAATTACTTGCTAGGGTAAGTCATTAGTGACTAGATATCACAGCAGGTCTGTTTGGAAGAGGAGGCAGCGGAGTGGCTAATCAACGCGTAACAAACAATGAGAGCGCTGGAGCTGAGCCCCTGTGCCTGGCCAGGGGGCAGCAGAGCCTGGTGGCTTCCATCAGAAAGCTTTGGGACAAGGGGGTGGTTTTGGGTTTTGCACCGAGCAGGGAGAGCACCTCACCTAGAGCTGAGGCTGAAACACTCCTTCCAAAGCCATAATCCTCTGCTGGGGTGCAAGAAGCCCATTTTGTGCCGTGTTTTCTGCGTTACCCAGGGTTTTCCCTGTGCACTTGGCACACTGCAGGCTGAGGAATCAGCTCATGTAGCATAGCCTATAGCAAGGGTACACGACATCCCCCATCATGCCTCATCTCAGGAGACAACAGCACGATACAGAGGGACACAAGGGGCACAAGCCCTTTCCTAAGCCCTTCCAAACCAGGTCACAGTCTCCTGTGGCACAGTTCCTCTGGCTGCTGCCCGAAATCACTACTGAGAGCCCTGAGTACTATTCCTGGCTTTAAGGGAAGTGGAAACATTTCTGTGCCTCAGCATTGAATTTTTCCTCCTAATACAACCTGTGTGGAAGCAAGTTCACCCCACCCTGGGAATCACCATCCTGCACTGGGGAGACCACCCAGCACTGCAGCCCCTACCACAACCACAGCACCAACCACCTCCCCAATTCCTTATGGGGATACAGGTGGCCCCAGGGCCACCTTTCTCACCCAGGGCTGGTGGCTGCTGGCAGCTGCAGCTCAAACAATGTGGTTCAAGCTGTTTTTCAGCAGTTTTAATTTTTTTTTCTTTTCAGCAGTTTTGCCATGCTCAGGGCACTTGGGTGGTGTGTGATCTCTGCACTCCCTCCTGCTTCTGCCGGGTCACCTGGAGGGGATGGAAGCTTCTGTGCCTTCCGTGCCTTCACTTCTGGAGCAGCTCCATGGTTTCTCAGTTAGAGATGATTAGGAAAAAAATGTGTTTAGTGACAGAGGAGTTAAGCTGCATTCTGGCTGCTAATAGCTGGTGAAATTACATTAAAAAAACTGGAACAAAACAAACCCTTGAAGGTATGACTGTAAACAGCAAGGGAAACTGGGACACAACTCTTGAGCAGGAGAAGCTGTTCACTGCGGGCTGACGGGTGACTCATGCAGGTGATGGCCACTGGTTCCCGGTGCCTCTGGGGACAGGCTGGGATCGCAGTGCTGGGCCCCGGGACAGGGGCTGCTGGCTGCTGGCTCTGGTCTTTACATTGACAGATTTCTCACAAGGCAGCAGTGGTTGATGC
Organism: Numida meleagris; assembly: GCF_002078875.1. Classification (NCBI taxonomy): domain Eukaryota; kingdom Metazoa; phylum Chordata; class Aves; order Galliformes; family Numididae; genus Numida; species Numida meleagris. The sequence goes on along the minus strand of NC_034433.1, from coordinate 5,393,771 downwards.
AGGCAGCCTCATAAAGCCACCTTTCTCTTTCCTCTGCAGCTCCTCAACGTCCAAATGCTTCTTAGCCAGGAGGGGCTGAGCTGGTTACCCAGGGGCAAGTATTCTCCATGGTCCATCATGGTGCCCCTGGAACTGTGCCTTTGTCCAAGGGAGGGCTGCCTTCTGCTCCCATCTAGTTACCCTGTCCACCTGAATAACCCTCCAGCCCTAGAGAGGGAATGGTTGGGAGGAGATGGATAAGTCTGTGCTGCAAGGAAAGCAATGGATGCTGAACTGGGCAGCAGACAGTCAGAAGTGGGAGGAGTGATGGATGCAAAGGGGCAGAGAGACAGCTGTACAGCCACACAGACTGCATGGCCAGGGAGGTGGTGAGTGCAGAGCCCACAGGAGGCGCAGAGCAGAGAAGAGTGGGATGAGGCAGCGTGCTAGGGGCACAGGTAACTGTGCTACCTCCAGAGCAGAAACCCAACTGATGGACAATAATAATGAACAATTATAATGAATAAATGTTCGTGCCAGGCTCTGTGTGGCTGGGGGAGTGTGGGCTGCTGTAGCCCCGCCTGCCCACCACTTGCCCTGGCCCCGTGCCCCAGCCAGCCTCGAGGTCACTCAGACATTAACCTGCTTCTCCCTGGCAGCAGCCAGCCATGTCAACCAGCTTTTAGTCAGACCGAGCCCTTCTGAGCATCCTGATGGCTGCACAGCAGAGCCCCATAGCCAGGGCAGTGCCAGCGGCTCATGGTCTCTGATGCACCCCAAAATGTGCCCTGCAGGCTCCCAGAGGACAGGATAACTTCTAGCACTCATGGCTTCCCCACCACAGCCCAATGCTGCTCCCACTGTAGCTGGGACACTGCCACAAGCTGCTGGCAAGAGGAGCCAGGCTGCGAGGAAAGCTGTGTGCGGCCCAACGCCTGTGGAGCCCTGGGATTAGGAGGATTGCTCTTTCACTCTCTTCACTTTAATTCGCAGCCTCTGGTTGTGGAGCCATGCTCCTCCATGAGCACAGGTCCTTGCATGGGATCAGCACCCACTCTGCCTGGCTCTGACGCAGAGCAGCTGTCCCTCGGTCTCTGCAGCAAACAGGACCCTCTCAGCTATTTTCTGCCACCCATGCTCAGCCCTGTGTGCCTCCTGGGGGAACTTGGCAGCAGGTGCCAGCTCCTCACTGCCTAATCCCACTCCCTGCCACCAGCCAAGGGCTGACAGGAATAAACACATCCGCAGCCGCTCGCGACGTGCCTTTCCATAAGGGGAGCGGACCTGCTGGCACCGCATGCTGCTGGCCAAGGTGCAGCCTGCCGCTAGCTCACATCCAGCCCGCTCTCCTATGGGGCCAGGCAGGGGAGGGAGATCTCTAACCCCAGTGCCCGCTGGGCACCCCCAGCAGCACAGTACTTCTCCCCTCTGAATTTCTCAGCAGAGGCTGAATTGCTGGTCACAGCACCACTGGAGTGGAGTGCAGAGTGGCTAATTATATAAATGAGAGTGTTAATTGGAGATGAGGAGGCTCTGGGAAAGCAGGAAGAGAGAAGAGGAGCTGGCTGGAGAAGCCCAGCAGGGCATCTTTTCTTAAAAACCCTATTGTGGGCTGCCCATGCTGCAGCAGGGACAGGGCAGGGACACAGCGGGGACACTTGGGGACACCGTGCGGATGAAGCATGGGGTGGCTGAGCCCCCCACCTGCTGCAGTGGGTTCCGGGTGCTGCTTCACCCATCAACAGGGATGCCCCTGTGAAGACCGTGCTCAAAGCATCACTTCCAATATCCATCTGTTTTCCCATCCTGCCATGAAGACAGACTTCTTATATAAACCCTGTTAAGTAGGACGGCCTTTTATATCTTTCTCCCATCTCTGCTGGTGGCTGTGGAGTCTTCAGGCCTCCAAACCATCCAGATTGCCTCGTTGGCAGTGGTGGATAAAAGCAATCAGGGTGCGTGCAGCTGGGCAGCACTGGAAGGGGCTGCACGAACCCAGGCACAGCCACAGACCTTTGGATGCATCCAGCTCTGCAGAGTGGCCCAGGAGGCCATGGGAAGGCTTTGAGCTGGGACCAAGAGATGGGGAATTAATTAAAGCAACCAAGTTCCTGCAGTGCCTTCCCCGAGACAAGATATGTTGCAGCGGATATTGTGAAGGGGGTGAATGCGAGAACACTGCTGTGCTTAGATGCATTAGCACAAGGGATCCCATCTCCTGCAGCCCCCTCCCTGCCCATCCAGCTGCCCACATCACCTTGGGACACTGTCATCCCCAATTCACTATAGCTGTCTCTGGCTAGGAGCATCTCCTCCCTGCTGCCTTTTCTCCAGCCTTGTCAGACATCTGGAATGACAGGTTTAACATGGGTAAATTTTTGATGAACATGCTATTAAATATTTGTGGCCATTGCATGTGCTTTCAATTATTCAGTGCCAAGATGCAGGCAAGGTGCAGGCAGCGTTCTGGGCTGTCATGCTCTCCCTGTGGCAGCAAAGGACACAGCAGCCACATGGGACCCATGAGGCACCTCAAAGCCTCCTGCGGGGAGAAACCTCAGGAGACAAAGCCCCTTTGCCAGCAAATCATCTCACAGGGAATACTTGCACTATTTCAGGCTGCATTTGATGATCAACTTCAATGCAGTGTGGAGGATGGCAGATGATGCCTTGCTCCCTGTGCAGCCGAGAGAGAAGAAAAGCACGGCTCCCGGGATCAGCAGAGCACTGAACTTGCAGCTCCAAGGCATGGGAGCATAGGGGTGCCTGCTTGAAAGCAGCCTGCAGTGCTGCAGGTATACCAAGTAGTAACCCTCCCCACATATGTTTGAAAATGGCAGTTGGAAATGATTTCTGAGTAGCCCCTTCCTCCTGCAAACTCTGAATTGCTACCTATGAGGATTTGCTTTGTGGGGCAAGCCAGGAGGAGTTCTTGCAGAGCTGTCAAGTCTGGGACTCTAATCCCCCTGCTGCCAGGGCTGCAGGAGCTGCAGGTGCTGGGAGCCAGCCTTGGGCTGCCAGCAGCTCCGCTGTTTTCCCAGCTTCCATCAAACCCTGAGCACTGCTTGAATCTGAATCCTATTTTCAGATGTCATCATTTCCCACAAAAGAGAGATGTGGAGCTTGGACTGGCTCGAGCCTGGGAACACCCCATTGTTTGCAGAGGCATCCTTGCCTGCATCTTGGAGCATGCTCCATCTCGGGGGTTCCTTATTTACCTGCTGAAGCTGCTCCTTGCAATTATTTCCTGTTGTGTGCAGTAAAGCACAGGAGGATATTTCACAGCTGCTGCACCTCACCCTGCATCTGCCTGCTTTCAGCTTTTGGCAGGGGGCTGCCAGCATCCCCCACTCCTTGCAGCAGCCAATGCTCCCAGTGCAGATTTGTCCCATTGTGCTGCTTGGGAAGCAGAGGTACTGAGCAAGGGGCTCCATGGCATGTTGGCTTCTTAGCTAATGCTGGTGGCATGGCCACCAAGCCCACACCCCACTGAACCTGCACGCTCACTTTTGCTGTGCGCCTCATGCTTGGTGCTCTGCAATCAGATGGTCCTGGAACATACCTGGGGGAAGCAGCCAAGAGGCATAAAATCCCTGCTGAGCCTCTGCCAGCCAAGGGAGCAGCAATTAAAACAAAATGATTAATCACAAACAGTGAGTGGCTATAAAACTTTCCAGTAATAGGAGTGAGACTCGAACGAGCAGCTCTGAGGAAGCTCCCAGTTGGACAGCAGTAGTGCGTATGCCCCATGAGGAGGAGCGATGGTGCCTGGTTGTTCACTAAGTGCTCAGCTCCATCCTGGTTTCAGAGAAGGGAGACACCTAGCTGGAGATGTCTTCCTGCCCAGGAGGCAGAGATACTTGGTCTGGATGTTTTTGCCTCATTTCCCACCACATTGCTGTCTGTTGGTGCCTTGGGCTGCTCTGCTTTGGCTGGGGTGAAAGGGAAGGCCAAAGGTCTGGGCCCTCCAGCACAAGAAAGATGTAGAGCTGTTGGAGGAGGGCTGTGAAGATGATCAGAGAGGCTGGAGCACCTCTCCTACGGAGACAGGCTGAGGGAGGGGTTGGGGCTGGGGGGGCTGTAAGGGCCCTTCCAACCCAACCATTCTATGGTTCTCTGAGCTTTAAGGTCCCTTCCAACCCAACCATTCTACAGTTCTATGATCTTCAAGGGCCATTCCAAACCAAGTGTTTTATGATTCTATGATTTCTACTTGCAGCCAGTGACAGCTGCTTGGGCAGGAAGCATTTAGACTCTCCTTTCCCCAAGCATCATGTTGTCTACATCCACCTCCAGTTTAATCCCCATTTGTGGTCTGCTCAGAGCATCCTGTGACCACCTGGTGCTGCATTCATTCATCCCAGCTGCGATGGGGAAGGCAGGGATGCACTGACATACAAGGCAGGGGTATATTGCAAATAAGTAACCCGTGATCACAAAGGAATCACTCGCTGCCTGGTGGGGATGGAGAAGGTCTCCCCCTCCTCCAGAAGGACTCAGTTTCATCGGCGCGTGGGAGGACAGGCAGCACTGAGATGAAAGCACCCGCGGGGCTTCTCGCTCCCACAGTCAGGTACCCACCTAACGGCGCTGCAAACTTTCTTCCCTTTGAAGAAAGGCAACCCGAGGATTAGCCAGGCTCTTTCATTGCCATGACAACTCTAAAACATTTATCAGCAGTAATTACTGAGTGGCCGGATTCTGGCTTACTCTAGGCACAACACTGCAGCAGGTCTCTTTCTGCCTGACTGCTTCTTCATGCCTGCATCTTCCGAGTGCCGCTGGCCCATGCAGCTCAGCTGGAAATTGTGAGCAGAGGCTGGGGGCACCTCCCTGGGCACCATCCCACCCCCAGCAGTGGGCCCATGATTTAATGCTGGGGGCATTTGCTCTCCTCGAACTTACCCACAGAAATCGATCTGCGTTGCCATGGTGGGAAGGAAAATCCATTTCCTAGCCCTTATTATACTTGCTACTAATTTAAAACATCGTCTTAAAATGGTGGTGCTGACCTTGGCACATGGTGTGTGCTCACACTCAGCACCATTTGGGGTAAATGGGGTTTTTGGCTTCATCTCAAGTTATTAACTCCTCACAGGCAGTCATTAATCCCCAGGAAATGGCCTGTGACTTGGATCATTGCTGCTTAATTAATATAAGCTCCCAATACTGAAGTCATCATGTGTGTAGCTTCCCCTTGGATCTGGGAGCTGCAGTGCCAGAAGGAGCTGAGCCAGCGATGGGAGCGTGGGTCCTGAGGGATGCGGGGATGCCAGTTCTATGGGATGCAGATGCTATAGGACATGGGATGTGGGCACTGCAGAGACCAGCAGATGATTGCCCGCAGACTGGAGCCAAGGCCAGTGTTTTCACATGGGTTTGTAGAGCACCAAGCGCTGCACCATGCATGGACAAGACAACATCTCCAAGGCACAATCATCACCCTGAGAAGTGTGATGCATTGTCCTAATAATGCATAACTGTATGGGAAGTCCAAGGTACGGGGCGTGCTGGTAGGAGAGGAGCTGGAGGCCAGGCTTGGTTACTGAAGCCCTTAATCACATGCACACACACATGCTCCCACCATTCCCAGCAAGGGACACACAGCAAATGCCTGTTTCAAAAATCTCTATACAATTAGCTTTATCCTCCTTAACTTGTCAAAAATTGAAAATGTAACACCTCCTCTTCCCCTGTCTCTCCTCTGCCCTGATATTCCATGTTCTCTCTTAAAAGAGAAATAAAACCCCATTCATCACAATAATGATTTTTATTTCCAAGCATTGCCACTGATTTATGGACCCGCTTCCCAAAGCCGCTCTCTCCAGCAGCAGAAATGGATTAATGCATTTGAGATGGGTTGGAGCTGCAAGTGGGAATATGGGGACTGGAGACACCACAGGCAGACAGGTGCTGACAAGGCAGCACAGGGCTTAGAGTGCAATGGGTGAAGTGCCACCGTCCAATGAGCCCTACAGATGTGGGAGCAACACGCTCTGAGGCTGGGGAGTGCCGCCTGTCCCTGCTGGCGTTTGAGTCTGTGTCGACAAACAAGCCTGTAAAAGCCCCGGCGAGGCGAGGCTATAAATCCCCCACACCGAGAAAGGTCACTGTGCCTGGCATTTCCCACCGAGGTAATTACGGGTGGGCAGAGGCAGCTCAGGGCTTAAATATCAGTGGGATTTATGTTGGGGGCTGACGGCGCTGCACAGGGGGTGGCCCCAGCATAGAAAAGCTCTGCTGGCTCCCGTGGTCCTGGGGGGGGACTAACGACAGGAAGCCCGTCAGGGTTGCACGCCCTGGCTCTGCTTTTGGGATGGCAGATTTTGGGAGGCAAACATGCCGGGTGATGAGTGCCGTCTGCGCTCCTCCAAAACCTGGCTTACAAATATTCTGGAGGATTCGGCCTTGTGCAAAGCGGGCAGAAAGAAACCCCTGCAGCCCCACCTGGACCCTTCCCAAGACCGCTGGACAGTTTGCAAATTAAGGCTGCCCATATATTTATTTTTGCCTGTGTTTGTTTGCCTGCATTTTTTTTCCTGTTTGTCTGAAGTTATGGCTCAATTTCAGGAGTTAAAGAAAACTCTGTTTATAAATAGTTTTCTCAAAGCTCCACTTTCCAGAAATAATGGCAAGCTGGCTCCCAGTGAGCGCCTCTTCCCCAAGGGAGAGTCACTGCTGGGGGACAGGGGGTGCACTGTTCCCACATCATCTCCTCAAACAGCATCCATTCTTCCTGAGAGCTGGGGAAGGGTGTTCGGGGTGTCTGTTCCCCTGTGCCAGTGTCACAGCCAGCAGGATTTGCTTCTCCAAGAGGAATGGCAGAGCTGTGGTGGCTGAGCAGAGCAGCATCATCCTCGTGCAATACCAGCTCCAGTCGCACGTCCCCACTTGGAGCAGCGGAGACGTCCCTGGGCCAGCATGTGAGAGCTATGCTGAGACAAGGGAGGAGAAAGGAGGAAATTGCCAGGGAATTGTCACCATGGAGTTGTCAACACCGGCAGGGCCGCCCTGCCCCTGGCACCCATAGGAACCAACCAGAAGAGGACCAGCTGCTTTTGCCCTGCTTTTTTTCTCTTCCCCTGCTTTATTTCTCTTCCCCTTCATGGTTCAACAAAGACAAGCAGGTGCATCATTCCCAAATTCCTGGGGCAGTGGGGGACAACTGAGGAAAAGTCACATCACTTAGATCAGTTTTTAAGGACGCAACTCATCAGGGCTGTACAGAGTTCACAAGAAACAGTGGTTTGTCCAAAAGGAATTTATGCCAGTGTGACAAATGGGGGCAATGATGAGAGTGTTCAGGACGAACCATTTAGCAGAAGCAGGACCAAGGGCATTGTGAATGGGAGGAACTGCTAGGGGAGATTTTGGGGAAACCAAAATCTTGGGTCCAGGGCTCTTTAAATGTCTTTGTCAATGATGGTGACTGTGGGATTGAGTGCACCCCCAGTGTGTTTGCGGATGACATGCAACTGAGTGGTGGAGGAAGGGATGCTGTTAGCAGGCCATCAGCACCAGGCCACTGCCCCACACTGCTGTACAGAAGGCTGTGGTGAGGATTCCTGGATCAAGGCTCTGTACCGAAAAGGTGTGAGTTGAAAATCCCAGTGCTATTCATAGCTGCGCCAGAGCGAGGATATCTCATTGCTTTGATGGCATAAGGAGAGGAAGCACTATGGGATGGGGTCTGTCGCTTCCAATATGCATCCAGACCCCCAAAGCAGCAACACAGCTGCCAGCAAAACATTGAACCTGAACTCTGTCGGTGGCTGCAAGCTGATCTCCCACCAGCACAACCCAAAAGGAAGCACCCATTGCCCATCTTTCCTTATCCAATATTTCTCCAAGGCCTGGCATCCTGAGACTTCACAGGGACCATCAGCTTTTAAACCACATTTCTGCCTCTTTGGCCCCTGCAGCAAGCAAGCCAGGAAAGCCTCGCACACCCACAGAGCAATAACACCAAAGCACCCGAACCCGGAGGTACTGTGCTCCCTGTGCCCCTCACTCCATCATTCAAACAGAACCAAACCAACATTTACGCAACTCTGTTTTCCAGCTCAGCACATGGCCAGCAGCACACGCATCTGCTCCTGCTTAAGGCACACTTCACCAAACACCCTGCCTTGTTCCAAAAAGGAAGTATATGGGGGAAAGGAAGCACTGCTTGATTTTGTTGCCTTTTTATTTTTTATTTTTTTTAGTGGAGGGTTTGTTACTTCTCCCTCTCTCTTTCTGTTCCTACTCAGCATGGAAACTTTTGCTTCAGCTTGCCCTTGTGACTGGAAAAAGAGCCAGTTGGTTGCAGCAGAACAAGGGGGGTGTTTCTTCTTTCTTTTTTTATTCCAGAGCTCTTAGGAAAACGTTTTTGCAGGGAGGCTGCAGGGAAAAGGCAGGAGTGGGGTCTCTGGGGACACCCTTGGCACACATAGTGGCAGAGGAATGAGGAGGGTGGAAATTTGGGGGGCGTTCAGCTCAGTGGGCTCGGGGAGGGCTATGAAGGAGAGAGGAGCAGCTTGTCTGGGCACAGACACTGCTAGCAGCAGCTGCTCCATCCCTTGATACCCAGTCTAGGTCCTTATCCTCCTCTATGTGTCTCTTCCCTCATATTTCCCAGCTCTTTCTGCCTCCCGGATTCCTCCCTTGCACCCTCCCTGAGGGCTTCAGGCTGCTACAAACCCCAGAAGAACCTGAGCAGGGGCAAGATTTGCAGCAGGGATGCATCACCAGGCTCCCAGCATTCAGCTTCTTGCTGACAGGGATGTGGGAAGCAGAGCCAGCATGTCCACATCCACCTGTCCTGAGCCTGAGGGGCTCCTTCCAGGCCAGGCAGGGATTTCTGTCCCTGGTTTGTGACCGCTCAGCACACCTCGGGGCTGGTAGCCAGCTCCCCACTGCATGCACAGATGCTCCGGCCCCAGGTTCCCTCCTTTGCAGACTCAGAGACGGTGGCGATGGCAGGAGCTGGCACTAGCTGCTGCACGGGGACCCCGGGGGATGGTGACACATTTGCGTCACGGATGACAATGCGGAGCTGCCGCAGCATCACTGTTCAGGTCCTCCGGGAAATACCCTGGTGGCTGCTCCACCCGCACCAGGCTGCTGGTGCTGCTCTGTGCTGGCAGGAAAGAGGGATGCAGGGAGCACAACAGACACTTGAAAAACTCCATTATTTGTTCGTTGCAGACCCTGCTCCTTCTTCCGGCTGCATCCCAAGTGTTGAACATCTCTGCCTGACTCCAGCAAGGTATATCCTCCTTTATCAGGCTCTCTTCCAAGCCTCCAAGGGCACAGATGCATTCCCCACAATCCCTGCAAGATCCAGATTTGCCCTGGGTGCACCAAGGCACATAGCAAGTCAGTGCTTTTCCAGCAAGGAGGGAGGAAGCCAGCCTGCTGCAGTTATCAAATCTAACAGCAGTAGCTGAAAAGCAACAGAAGAACACTGCAAAGCCTGCCAGGGCTCAGTGAACCAGATGAGCAGGATGCCTCCATGCCCACTCCTCTTCCTTCCCCCTCCAGCCACATTAGCATCAAAGGGATTTCCCTGCACAGGGCAGGGTGACAACTTGCTTCCATGCTGCGTGCTCTGGACATTGCTGGCACTGCTCCCTGCAGAGCATTTGTTAGCACTCAAACCAGAGCTGTGAGGAAGGGGGTGGCACAGGGAGCTGAAATAGCTCCTGGCTCTTTCCTGCATCCCTCCACAAGCCTTCCCCAGCTGGGAACTGGATATCCTGCTGCCAGCCCATCACGTACTCTCCAGCAGATGCATTTATGTGCTTGCTATAATCTTTGGTTTCCGTTTCCAAAGGAGGCATCAAGCTTCAAAGCCACTGAAGTCCATATGGATACCAAAACATCACCCTTGGCCAGCTACAAAGGGTACAGACCAATTTGTGGACACTTGCATCCCACAGAGCTTAGCAGGGAAGTGGCTTCCACTGCCACGTGCCCTGGGCTTTGCTGCACACCCCTGCCCCAGCCTAAGTCTGGCCACTGGCTCCAGCTCCAGCAATTGCACCCCTCCCCAGAGCACGGCTGGGGTGAAGCTGATGTGTGCCAGGCTCCCTGCTCCAGTTCCTTTTGTCCCTGAAGAAAAGAAAGCAAGAAATACAGTTGGAGCCTAGAGAAGTTTGCAAACAACCCAGCTGCATTCTCCAAATCCTTTCCAGCTCTAGAGGCATTGAAGCATTTGATTAAAGAGCTGCATGAGATTTCCAAGCAGATAAAATAAAGAGGAAAGCAGGTCAGATTTTGGCCGCTTACCAACACAGTCACTGCTCGCTACATCAAGATTTGAGCGCATGACTGGAGGATCTGCCCCATCCCAGGGGTCCCAACTTCAAATCCCTCCATGCTGGAAAGGCTTTGGGCAGGGTAGAGGGGGCTGGTGTTCTCTGAGCACATGGCTTTTCCAGCAGAAAGCCTGACAAGGAGATGGCATGGCATGTTGGGGACCATACTGAGCCATGCCAGGTGGGCACTGCAGACGGGAGGGGTCTTGGAACCAATATCAGAGAGGGAAACGCCTTGCCTCCCTGCCCCTGGAAGCACGCTCCATGTTGCACAGCACCGAAACACCCCAATGGATATTAATTGATCAGAAGTTTCTCTGCAAGTGGCAGCACAGGGCTGGTTTGGAGAGACAGTGAAGGATGCTTTCATCTCCTGCAGAAATTGCTGGAGGCATCCAGCTGTGCTGGGAGCTGCTGCTCAGAGTGGGGCTGTGCCCAAGCTGCCCCTTCTCCTGCGGGAGGTGACAAACTCCTTTCATAGCCACAATTGATCTGAAGTGTAGTTTATGAGTAAGAAAACCTCCCCCTGTGCCCCAGTCCCAGAACCAAAGCTGATGTCACCAGGTGCTCTCACACCTCTGCCGAGTGCTTGCACATGCCTGGACACAGTACATGTGCTGCGAGCAAGGACCTTTCCTTGGAGAAACTAAAATCTGGAACTGAGCCATTAGCTTGATTAATAATTCAGGGGTGATCAATGGAGATGTCTATTTTATAAACAGAATACATCTCATTTGCATGTTTTATCCTATTGCACACATTGATGAGGCCTGCAATGGCTTGGAAAGAGACAGAGCAGCACCAGTGGAGGTGGTGCTGGGCTGAGAGCACCAGTGTGGTGCTGAAGGGCATTGTTGCTGGGCCAGTGCAATCAGCAGCCTTTGCAGCTGTCTGGTGGCAGAGTATCCTCACCTACAGTGGGGAAATGCCTGCAGCAGGACCACGGCAACCACAAGCATCCTGTCCTTGAGCGAGGTCAGTGAAACTGCTGCAAAGTAGGGTAAATGGGAGGAAAAATACCTCAAAAAGGATCCCATTGAAGGGGGAGCCAGCCCTTAAAACTTCATAGAATCATAGAATCATAGAATTGCTCAGGTTGGAAAAGACCTTCAAGACCATCAGGTTCAACTGCAGCCTGACCATACTACCCTAACTCTAACAACCCACCACTAAATCATGTCCCCGAGCACCACATCCAGACGGTTTTTAAACACATTCAGGGATGGTGACTCAACCACCTCCCTGAGGAGCCTGTTCCAGTGCTTAGCAACCCTTTCTGTAAAGAAGTTTTTCCTGATATCCAACGTAAGCCTCCCGTGGCGCAACTTGAGGCCATTTCCCCTTGTCCTGTCACCTGTCACCAGTGAGAAGAGACCAAAGCCGCTCTCACTGCAATCACCTTCCAGGTATTTGAAGAGAGCAATAAGGTCACCCCTCAGCCTCCTCTTCCTCAGACTAAACAGCCCCAGTTCCTTTAGTCTCTCCTCTTAGGGCATATTCTCCAAGCCCTTCATGCCTGGAGATGTAGCAGTTTTCATACCAGGGAGGAAAGGCTGGTGTTAACCATGCTGCAGCAGGATGCAAAGCAGCATCAAAAGAAAAGCAAAGGGAACGTGGTCTGCAAACCCAGAGCCCAGGCTGGAAGGAGTTAACCTGCTACCGAGATCCTCCCTGACTACTCCAGTGGGATTCCAGCCCCTTTTCAAAAGGGGATTTTGCAATACATTTACTTACATTTCAAAATGAAAAGCAATTTGGAGGTGAGAAATGGATTATGCTCTGCTGAGAAAGTGGTCAAGTGGGGTCTTTTGACGATTTGGAAAGCTTTCTTTTTTTTTTTTTCCCCACAAAAAGCATTTTGAAACAGAAATGTGTTGAAACTGATGTTCCCCTACGAACATACTGTATTTCAACTAACCTCTAGTTATCAAGGAAAAATATAACTTGTCTGAAATTTCCCAGCTGGTTCCAGGTGGGGCTGGTCACTTCCCATGGCAAGTGGTAAGGTACCAACTCTACAGCACAGATATCCCCTGCATGTGCTGGTGCCATGTGCTGACCAGCAGCTTTTAGGGTGTGGGGCTTTCTGGTGGCCACCTCCCAGCCAGGTGGCATTTGCCATTGGAGGGGACAAAGAAGAAGCCATCAGCAGGGAGAGTCACTCCTGCATTCACAGAAGCCTCAGCAAAAATGATATCAGCAACAGCCCCATGACCACTCCAATCCTCCCCACTACTGTTGCTCTACTTTGGGTTTATCTAAGGAAAACACGTATAGTTTTCACTTGAAAAGCTTTTGGCATCATTCAGTACTCCCAGCCCAAAGGGCTCCCACTGCTGGGGCTCTCTCATCTGCAACCGTGAAACGTGATCAAAACGCAGCGGACAGCCGCAGCACTGGAGCTGCAGATCAATGGGGACAGAATTACATATCAATTTTTTTCCTCTGGGCAGCTACTTTAACACAATCAGCATCCCCCACCCCGTCCCAGCTCCCGAAGCCCTACGTAAGACCAGTGGGCAGAATGGGTTGTGGCAGGAATTTCCCCCGCTCGATAACATCAGTCTTCACTTTTCCTTCAAGCTTTGGGGCAAGATTACCATTCCCTTGGCTGCATCGAGCCCTGTCCCTTCTGCCATGCTGAGGACAGGGAACACCAGTAGCATGCATTTCGGAATACCAATAAGAGATGTTGCAAAGCCAAATTTCCAAGCTGGGGTATGCAAGACATGAGAGCAGGAGCAGCAGGGGCTCTGCAGAAGGCTGCAGCCCTGTGCCCACCACTTGCAGCAAGGATGCTGCTGTTCCAGTGGATCAAAGCAGATTCGTGCCATTACCATATTACCAGCCTTGCTCTTTCTCTCCCCCATTTGTTACCCTAATGGGGATTATTATACTTATTACAGTCTCAGCTGCCAATACTTATTGATTGTGACACCACAGCAAGTTTAATCAGGGATCTAAAACATGTTATTATTGGTGCAAAGGGGTCACCAACGTGCAAACAGAACCACAATGACAAGGACAAAAATAACCCTCCCAGGCAGAAAGCAATGCCGGGTGGATGGGAAACTTGCTGGCACGGGGATTGTGCATCCCAAACCTAGCAAAGGCTGTTGGCAGAGCCAGGGAGCACAGCTGGATGGGGAGCACTGGAGCGCGTGGCACCACGTGCACCTCCGCCCCCGTGTACCTCGCTCCCCCCAAACCTGGTGAGTCACAATTATGCAATTGTGGGAGAAGGCTCTCGCCACAACAATAATGCCACAGGAATGACACATGCCAGCACGTTCGATCGGAAATTACCCACATCAGTCTTTATGGAACGCACCTCTGGTTCTAGCCCCTCCATCACAACAGCAAGCAGCTCTCTGCAGCAGCCCCCTCCCCACCAATCATCTGATCTCAGTTTAAAGCAGCTCTGTGAGCAAATGCAAAAGAACTACAGTGAAAGCATGAACAAACAGAGATGTGGAAGGCACTGCAGCAGGATGCCTGCAGCCCTTCCCGCGCTCCCGCTGCTGGCGTTCATAAGCAGTACAGTATGTGCGGGGCAGGCTGCATCGATCTGCAGAGCGATCAGTAACTTGGAAGCACAATCATTGATTTTTCTGCGTGTCCTCTTGCAAGACTCAGCAGTGCATCCACGTGAGCACCCGCCACGTGGGAAGGCACAAACCTGGCCCCAGGGTAGCTGCCATCCTAATGAGCCCCCTGGCACAGCCACCTAGTGACCCGCTGGAGACCCACAGATGTCTCTGCCTCTCCTCCGCCCCCTACCTACACGGTGCCCATCCTTGTGTCCCTCTGTCCCCAGCCAGAAGTGCAGAGAACGTGTGTGTTTCTCTGCAGCAGGTACAGGGCAGACAGCATCCAGGTGAGCGGTTGGTAGAGAAGCATTGTGTTTGAACAGCCAAAGGAGGATGTAAGCCTCGACCCAAGTGAGTCCTACCCAAACCCTCACCGAGGTCTCTGCAACCCTGTACCGAGCTTCAGTCAACACAAGAGTGATTTCCCAGATTAGGCTAAGCTAGACCAGTGGAATTGTGCTACCCCCCACAGCTCACCAAGCCCTCAGGAAATATCCCTTTCCCTCCGTGCTTCAGTTTCCTTCACTTATAGGGATCTTGTCCCTATAACAGCAAGAGCAGACCAGAGCCATCAGCAACAGGTTCGGGTACGCACCTCAGAGCCCTTAAAAGCTCCAATTCTCCTTTCCCTTATGCAGGTAAAGCAGAATAACCTGTTGGATTTGGAGGAAACTCCCACAAGATAAGCTCCCTGGGCTGCTCCCTCCCAGCACCTGCTGCAGGCAGAGTGATTGCATTGTGAATGCCCTCTACCTGCTGCAGTCCAGCTCCTGGCAGAGCAACCGTCCGGCAGCTCCCTGGAGCCACTTGAGATGCAGAGCCTCTCGCTGCCTCTCACTGAGGTCGTTTTTTCTCTGCTTGGCTGCCCTGTGCAGACAGCCACCTCTCTGTCTGCAGCACATGGCAAGTGCTGGGTGAAGGCATGCAGGTGCAACCAATGCAGAGGGGGCATAGTTAGATGAAGATGGAGCTGCTGCATGTGCCCAGACTGGGGTGGGGGGAACCAGACATGCTATGCCCCAGTGACAGCTGATGCCACGGGCAGAGCTGGGTGCTGGGGAGGGTGAGGAGGGGACAAGCGTGGAGGCAGTTGGAGAGGATGGAGAGAGGTAGGAGAGAGGGAAAGCAATCCATTTGTGATGTGCATTGATTTCTAATGTGTCCAATAGCCTGCCTGGCTCTTCGGGGAAGCATTAGGAGATGATGCTTTGAAAAGCTATCCACAGCCCACTGCAGCAAAACCCTTGACTGCCTCACTGTGCGGTGCAGAGGCATAGGGATGGTGCACCCACACGGAGCCCAGGGGATGGGGAGAGGGGGCACAGGGCTGGGCAGCCCCAGACTGCAGACGAAGACACCAGCACCCCTCTCAGCCACAGCACCTCTGCCAAATGCCATCCATCCTGCCCACAAACATGGGGGGAAGCTCAGTGTCCTGGCCCCTGTCTGGGGCTCTCCGTATGGGTCCCTGCTTCCCAGGACGGTGCTGCCCCCTCTGCAAGGGCAAAGATGTCCTTGGATGCAGCCACTCAAACCCCCTACTCCCATTCTTCCTGCCCCACGTGCAGCCGTGGTGTGGCACAAAGCAGTGTCTGATGGCCCCTCCCCAGGGAAAAGGCAGAGAGAGGGGAGCTCAGGGCTGGGGTGGGATGGCAGCTACTCCCAGAGACCTTCAGGTGAGTGCCTCCAGCCCCTGCCTCCCCATGGGGTGGCCCAGCTCTTCAAGGAGCCCAGCAGCTCTGCACAAAGGCTTTTTCCTCTTAAGCAGAGAGGCAAGGGAAACCAAAACCTCCCCATTCAGCTGAAAGCACCGGTGGGGGTGACAGGTAGGTAGAGATAATTACTCAAATTGGAATTTGGGGTAATTATGTTCTGCCTTCCTGCAATTTGCCTGGTGGGGAAGCCCTTCCATAACCCCCCGATAAAAATGGATTTATCATCAGCTGAACACAAGGTCCTTCCCTGTAATCTTTGAATTCAAACACACATTTCTCTGATCACAAATCAGTGATACTCGCACGCACTCACTCAAAGCTTGTTCTCTCTTCCCCCTCTCCAGGTTTTCCGCATCCCACAGAAATAGAAAAGCCAGGCTCTGGGCAGGTTGTTTTAAAAGCTGGTGCTCACTCAGGCGTGCTGGGGGTGTGGGGGCTCTCCTCCTCTGCTCGTGGTCTGCAGGTCCTGCACACCAGCTGCTGCCTTGTGCCCCACAGCCAACACAGGGCTTTATGTCAATAGAAAGATCTAAAGGCAGGAGCAGAGAAGCGGTGAGATGGAGAATGAATGCTCAGTGAGGAGAGCTACGTGCCCAGTGAGGTGCTGGTGCCAGTGCCAGCAGCCAAGGAAAAGCCTGGCTCATGCAGATGGGAGAGCCAATTCATCAGTGCTTTCCTCCATTTCATCATTTCTTCCCGCTGAGATGGTTTGGTGTGCTTGGGTGGGAACAAAGAGCAACCTTGGGAATGGTGCTGGAGAAACTTTCCCCTGCAGCAACAACCAGGGCTGCTCAGAGCAGTGGTGCAGCTGGCCATGGTTGTGGGACGGGTCCCCACAGCTGGGAGCAGCCACAGGGAGGGCATAACCCCCATTTTGGGGACACACCAAGAAGCTTTTGCACCCCACTGCAGGGAGGAAGGACACTGTCACTCCTGGCTGCAGTGGGGATACCAGCTCACGTGCTGCAGGCTCCAGCATTCTCCAGAGCAGCCACATCCCCCGGGTGCTGCAGAGCACAGACCCCTCCCTTGACCCTATCACCCCCAGGCTCCTTGCAGCCCTTGTCCCAAAGCAGGGCTCCCGGAGTGCTTTGCTCTGCAGGAATTGGGTTAACTCATGTGGGCCCCCCCAGGGACACGTGCCTCCCCCAGGCGTCAGGGCTCCTGCTGACAAGACTGAACGCAACATTGCTAAGAATAGCTGCATCTTGGGCGCATCTCCATCCTGGAGAGGTTTGCTGCAATGATTCCCCCCCCCCACGCTGGGAGGAGGAGGAGGAGTTTGGAAGAGCCCCGGGGTGCTCAGACACCCCCAGACTGGCTGCAAGAAGGGAGCTGGCTTGTCTCAGATCATTTCAGTCCCAAACCCTCAGGATTTGGGAGAAAATGTTGTGAAGAGGAAAATAAAACATTCTCTTCTTTCTTTTGCTGTATTTTTCCTCCTCCTTCATCTAGCAATAAAGTGGAAAATGGGGAGAGGAAAAGCGCAAGCAGTTCAGGTTTAGGTGTTTTGCTTTTTTTTTTTTTTTGTCTCAGTTTCCATTGTTGAATTTCCCCACAGAGGCTCTGGCAGCTGCCTGCACCCCAGTATTCATAAGCAGCCGTCTTGTCTCCAGAACCACTGCAGCTCCCATCTAATGAATCCCAGCACTGGGATCCTCCAAAAATAAATTTAAAAATGGGTAAATAACGGACAGATCTGGAAACTAAGGTGTTGAGAAGCAACACAGTTGTGACCAGGTGGCCATTACTAATTAGTCCATTAGCATTAGGGATGTACAACCTCTCAGACCCTAAGGCACCAAAGTGAGATTTCTCCATATGGGATGCTGTACGCATATAGGTAGGAAATGAGGCTCTGGCCAGCTTGGATAGCTGGGAACAGGGGGTGGGACACAGCAGGATCCCACCCCAATGCCAGGTGATGGAAGCACAGCAGTGGCTTTGGCAGGGCTCGGCGAGTGCTGCGGCCACGAGCTGCACAAACAGCCGCCCTAAACGGCCGCACACACTAAGCACAAATCAGCGCCTTGAGCCAACAGCCAGTTAATGCTATAAATAAAGCTGTTTTCATCTGAGCCTCACTCGCTGAGCAAGCCGGGCCACAGCACTTCCTCCCCAGCAGCATTTAAGGGTGATTTCTAGCCCAGAGGAGGCCAGGATCTTGTCAGCATCCACACTGCAGTGGCCTTTTTCCATCCTATCCTTGATGCTGCACTTGGCCAATAAACCCACTGGTTGCCCACCCTGGGTGCAGGCTGGGGACTGGGCTTTCACTATGGGGACACTGATGCTGGCTGGTGTGGACATGGGACGTGTGTTATCTCTGTGACCTCGTCACACATTGTCTGCCTCCCAGGACTGCTGAAAGCCTCACTCCTCCTCCTCCTGCTGCTGCTGCTGCTCTGATTCTTGTCTCTGACTCTGACCCCCAGTCCCCACTGCACTGCCCTGCCAGAGGAGTTACAAAAGAGCAGATAAGTGTATCTGTGTCCCCAGGCAGCACCAAGGGACATGACCAGGCAAAGGAGGGGGAAAGCTGCACCTCTGTGCCTCTAATGCTTTCCCCTCCTTGTTTTGGTACTTGCAAACAATGCACGGGCAGGGGCTGGGAGGAGAACGTGCAGGGCAGGGTAGGATGAAGAAGGAGGGGCCCATATGGAGAAGCTTCTTCCAGAGAGTGACAAGATGCTGAGCTGGCATGAGTCTGGGAGCTCACTGAGATGTTGGCTGTTGGACCAAGCAATCAATATGTGAAAATCCATCTCAGCAAGGAAGGTGACCTTGAGCATCAGAGAGAGACAGCGAGAGGAGAGCCGCATGAATTACACACGAAGATGACCTCTGGGTGAGGGAGGAGGCAGGACACGAGCCCTGGAGCTCAATGCCCAGCATGGCTCTGCTCCTCCTGCTCCATCCTCCTCCCACCGGGGACACAGCTCCCTGTATACAGCCCCTAAATTAAAAGATCTCAGAAGCAGCTGCCTGTCCTACCCGTCCCCTCTAAGCAAGGATGTCCCCCTTCATCTCACCAGCTCCAGCAGTGCAGTCTCCACCATTTCCCAGCTGCACTGAAGCCCCGCAGTTCCTGCTGCTCCTCAGCAAAAGCTCCTGTGAGCAGAGCGACATTGTGCCTTCTCACAGCTCCAGCTGACAGCTCCTAGTGGAGGGCCCTGCACTCATTTCTCTCTCTCAGGCTGCTCCGCTCCCCCCTCTGCAGCCATTTGACCCCGCGTGCATGCAGCATGCGAATTGCTGCACTCGAGTGGTGCCCAAGTCAGGTCAGAAGAAGCAGCACATGAATCTGAGCAGAGGTGCGCAGAACTTTACATGCATATAACCATGGTATGGTCTGTGTAGCCCTAAAAAGCCTCTGTCACAGAAATGGCTTTAGATCCAGGTAGGTGCCCATAAGTGGTCCAAGCCATAAGCTGGGCAGAGCCACAGATGCAGGGGATGGAGAGAAGCAAGGACTCCCAGCTGCCTGGGAACAGCTTGGGGACACAGGCAGCAAGGGTGATGGAGACTGGGGACACATGGCTGGGCAGAGCCCCCTGAGATCAACCGCTGCATTCATAACTAGTGAAGGCTGTGTCCCCATGCCAGCCCCATGTAGGTTCCTCCAGCCACTTTGAGATGCTTGGGGAGAGCTCGGGCACCTGGTCCACACTGAGGACATAAGGTACTTCAGAGAGGTGGGAAAGGGCCATAGACCAGCAGCAGCAGGAGGTGCCAGACATCCCAGGGGGCTGGCAGGTGCTGCAAGATGCTCCACAGGCAGGTGCTTATTTCTTCTCTCTCCTCAGAAGCAGCAAGGATACAAGAGCACAGGTGCTAACTGCACCAGCAGAGTAACGGGGCTCAGCTCCCCAGCAGACCTCTCCTGGTACTCTGGTGGAGAGGAAGACGGAGGGCTGCTGCCCCTTCCTCCTATAGACTTGAGGGGACCTGAGTGCCACACAAGAGGAACCTCAGCTCTCCCCAGCAGAACTCCCTGTGTCACCCCACTGCTGGCATTAAAGCTTGGCATCTGAAAAGCCCTCAGAGAAATCCCCACCTGCCTCACCCTCTGCCACTTGAAGCAAATCCTTCTCTCTCCTGCAGCTGCTTTTATCACCTCCTCTGCACACCTGGGCACAGCTCTTTGCTGAGCTCTTCTCCAGCTACATGGGCATGCCTGTGAATCTCTCCAAAGTGCTAAAACAACCCCAAAAGGGATACAGACAGCAGAGATTCAGCTTCCAGTCGGGAGTTAAGTTCAGGCGTTTCCAAATACTCTGCCTTGCCATCTAGTGGGATGAACGTGAAGGAACGGAGCTTGCGGTTGGGGAAAGTTGGATGACTCCATTCCCCCTGGAGCCCAGCCTGGCTGCTGGCAGTCCCTTGTCCCCTAGAGGCAGATGGGGTCACGGTGGCAAAGGGACAGTGAAAAAGCATCAGACGGATGGATGGTGGAGGAGGAGATGGACAGACAGAGGACAGAGAGATACGGCTGTTTCAAGGATGACATGATAAGAGGGCTAATAAGTCCTGGCATTTAGAGCCTGGAAGGAAAGGTTGGAGCAGAACCAAATTCCTTTCACCATTTACCAAGGGTCTTGGCTTTCGGATGGACATAGCCTGTGTCTGAGCAGCCCCTCTTTGGGCTTTGCATGGAAAAGTGCACACAGCCAAACCCCGTGTGCTGCCGTGCCGTGCCAGCAAGGCAGGCTGGAGGCACCAGTGCCCAGTGGTGCTCACAGTGTGCCCATATATGAGAAGCTGAATCTTTTCTCAAGCTGCCTTAGTTTGTCTCCCCAGCCTGGAGGATGTGGGCTGAGCTCAGTGGTTTCAGTTTAGGATTTTGGATTCTCTAGGGATGCGTCATCTCTCTCATGGTATGCATGTTTATTACATATGTTTAAAAATATAGAGGATGAATACATTACTTTTAAAATATCTCACCACTGGGCAGCACTTTTCAGGTTTGAAAGGCTGGGTTGACGTGAGATATTTTAACTACCTCCAAGGACTCTTTGCTGCTGGATGAGGGGACATTTGGCTTCAGACTTTGCCTCTTCGAAGCAGCACAGGGAGCTGCTGCACGCACCCTCCAGGCACATCTCATGTTGGCTCTGCATCCCAGCCAAGGTCAGGTCCTCAATGGACCCAGGCGTAGTTGAGGGACAGCCCCGATGTACAGGTCAAAGCATCACCTCCCCGCAGCAATGCAGCTCCTGGCCTGGAAACCTCTAAAGCAGACACACAGGGGTCTTCCCAAGGTCCTCAGTGGGGAGGAAACTAAGGGAGAAGTGGGACACAGGGCAGTCCCCATCCTTGCATCCAGCCCTGGTCACAAAGAAGCTGCTGGGCTGGGTGAGAATTTTCTATTGTTCTCACTGTTCAGAAAAAAAAAAAAAAAGACACTGAATGCATTTTTTAAGTGTTTGTTTTATTACAGTTGCCCACACTCAGCTCTGTTTCCCCCAGAACTGAGTTCACCTATGTGCAGAGGCTCATCTCGCACTAAGGTTGAACACATCTGCCTTAATCCCATGTTTTCCGTGCAACAGTGGGAAATGAGGAGGTGTGGGTGGAGTGTAGTGGGCCTGGGGATGCTCCCCATCAGAGGCTGATGATGGGGCTCAGAGGAAGCGTCCTGTGGGCAGGCGGGGCAGGCAAAAGTAGGCATTGGGGAAGAGGCTGAGGTTGATGGGGTTGCCATCGAGGCGGATGTCCTCCAGCGCCCTGCGGATGTGGCTCTGGTCTTGGCTGTTGCAGAACGTGTCCTCATGCATGGTCTGGATGTTGTTGTTCTGGAAGGGTAGAAAAAGGAAAAAATGGGATTGGGAAGTGCAGGGGAGCTGCAGGAGCCTCTGCAGATGGGGATTTGCTGTGAAAAAGGAGATGTCTCACCTGGAGGTGCAGGGAGCGCAGGCTCTCTGGCAGGGGTGCGGGGATGTAGTCCAGCTGGTTATCGGACAGATGGAGAAACTGCAGCTGTGTGAGGTCCTGCAGGAAGAGATGAGTGGTGAAGCTCCTTGCTCCCTGCCCCTGGCACCAGCCCCATCACCCCTGGCCATGGGGCTAAAACCAGCCCAGTGGGTCTGTGAGTGCACAGCATGGCTCGGTGCACACCGCCAGCCCCAGCACCCACTTGGAAAGCTTCGGGCCGGAGACCAGCACTGGGGATCCTATTGAGACGAGCATCCAGCCTGACGATGCTGTGGGGCAGCTCAGGAAGAGCCGTCAACCTGTTCTCAGGCAGGATGAGCTCCTGCAGGCTGGGGAGGAGACGGAAAGCATCCACATCTGCCCAGGAGATGGAATTGCTTGTCAGGTCTATTCGCTTCAGCTTCTCTGGTGGGAGAGTAGGGAGGGGGTGTGCAGGTCACATGTCACCATCTGTCCCTGCAAAGCTGCCCCAGGGCCTTTGCGTTGCCCCAACATACTCAGCCCCATGAAATCACTGGCCCGGATGGCACTGATGCGGTTGAAGCGAGCGTAGAGGTAGGTGGTGTCAGGTGGCAGTGGAGGAATGTGCTCCAGGTCGGTGTCATCACAGTAGACAGAGGTTCTGATGCAGAAGCAGCGTGAGCAGCTGGGGAGGCCTGGGGGCAGAGAGGCAGCTCTGGGCACGCCATGTCTCAACATGGCATAGCACAGCATGTCATGGCACAGCATGGATCGACATTGCCTAGCATGGCACAGCATGGCTGCACCATCCCTCCTGAGCACCCCAACCAACAGAAGAAGGGCCAGGAAGTGCCAGGCAGAAGTGTTGCTAATAAATGAATCTGCTCAGGACCAGGTAGCTCCTATGGGAGAGGGGTAGATGCAAGGTTCACGAACACAGCAGAGTTGCACATAAGGCCCATTTGGACTCCTTTTCTTTTTCTCACAGAAGGAAATGTGACAAAAGAAAGCAAAAGAAAATAGTTCTGTATTGAGCAAAACACTTGACTCCACCACATAGGGGTCCCAGCAAGCTGGGCAGGGGCAGCGGGAGGGGGCAATGCTGGGTGCCCCCTGTGCACACTTCCTCTCCTCTCCCCCAGGGCTGCCAGGCTCTACATTCATTAATGGGAGAGTTCAAAGCAGAAAGGCAACAATTTCCCTCTGCCTCCTCCTTAATTTGTCCCAGTCCGGAATGACAGAAAATGAATAAAGATATTTATCCCTCACTACAGGATTTTAATTGTTGCTAATCTAATTGCTACTCTGTCCAACTCTCGCAATGCCTCTGCTCATTAAGACGTTTCTGGTGTTTGCTGGAGCTCATTTCTCAGAAATGTCTCGCTGCAGCACTCCTGCCTGCTGTGTGATAAGGCAAACCCCAGCACCCCTCCTCTCCTTGCTGCATGGGCAGAGCAAATAACTGCTGCTGTCTGCTGTTGGAAAAGAGTTTGCTCCCTTTCCTGCAGATCACCATCTGTGCCCACCCTGGGAGGCATGGCTGCATTGGATGGAAATGAAACATTGTCGGTCTGTGCTCACCCTGCACGGTCCCAGGTCCCAGTGGTGCTGGGCGGATGGGGCTGGTGGTGACTGGAGCCTGCAGCTTTGGTGTTGGATCTGCAGTGCCTAGCTCTGGCAGAGCCCCATGGACCTTGGGGCGCGGAGCCAGGGTCCCAACCTCGATCTGCAAAACAGAGGGGGCATGAGGGCTGAACAAGTCCTGCCACTCCCCTCTGGGGCACTGGACAGCTCTAATCAGAAAGCCAGCTGCTCCTTCAGTGGCTTTCCTGACTCTTCAGGATCTCCTCTCTACTACCCAGAGGGATGCAGATGCCTCATCCTTGCCTTCCCCGGTTCATCCTGCAGCAACACTCAGGCCAGGCAGGACACAAGGAAGCAGGAGAAGGTTGGGGTTGGGTAAAGCCTTCCCAACAACAAAAGAAGTGGAAGAGCCACCAGGACTCATAGGTTTGTGCAAGGGGCCAAGTGTGTTCTCCAGCCACAGCCCATGAGAACCAGCTGCGGTCCATAGCTCAGAGCAGCCCCTGCTTCCTTCCCCAGGCTGCACCAGAGTGAGCCCTGCCCTGTGAGCCCTCCTGTCCCCCTCACCTTCTGAGTCAGGTCACCATAGTCATAGAGCTCCTCATAGTTGTTCAGGTCCATGACGTCCCCATAGCTGTCCAGAGTCATGTCGTAGTTGTCCAGTTCCAGGTTTCCATAGAGTACAAGATCAGGTTTTGGCTTCTCCACCTTCTTCCTCTCCTTCTTGGCTGGGACAGCCAGGGTTGCCCCCAAGCACAGGCTGACAATGCCCACCCAGGCCAGAGTCTGCATTCTGTGCCCTAAAGCTAGCTTCCCTATAATAGCTGCAAAGCGGTGAAAGCAAAGAGAAGGGCAGGAAGGCAGGATGAGCACGCTGGCCCTGCTCTGCAGCGGTGCCGGGGACTGCAGCCTCCGTGGGGGATGATCCTTTCTTTTCTTTTCAGCCCATTTCACGCCTGGCTGCACGGCCGCACAGGAGGGGCCCCGAGCAGCCGGGCTGCCCTCACTTTCCCAGCCCCGAGGAGGCGGTCAGGGGCTCAGGGCACCCCATGCTGTAGCACCACCCACTCCCAGCAAAACAAGCAGAGCAGTTTGGCATCCAGCAGCATCCCCACATAACTCTCTCATACAAATAACCCCATGCACTTCAGTCTGAGAATGCTGTCCCTAATTTCTACTTTTCCTGCAGATCAAGCCATTACAAGAGAAACAAAATCCTTTGTGTTCCCAGACCCACAGCTCATCCTAGCCCCACATGGGAGCCACTGGGCTCAGTGCTGAAGAAGCAGAAAGAAGGCAGCATGCACATACTCCTTTTCTCCTCCTTGGTACAGAGCTCTGCTCTCATGGGTTGTTGCCGGCCTGGAAAGGGCTGCTGGGTTTTTAATGCCTGGAGAGGATGGATGGAGGGGCTCCATCCAACCCAGATCCTAACAAGACAGGGAGAGATTTCTACTTGTGGCTGTTTCATGGATGCAGGAGTGGCAGAGCACCAGATGCAGCCCCCGCTGCTGATTGGGGTTTCTACCAGGTGGGACCCCCAGGGTGCAGTGAGCACCCCAGCCCTGGGAAGGGTGCATGGGGACTCCTGCTCTCCAGCCTTTGGGGGTCCCCGCTCAGCACATGCCCAGCAGCAACCAGACATCTTGTGACATTCAGCTCATCTTCCCCCCTCGCTCTTCCCCTCTGCTCAGTCCCTCTGTGCAGTGCTGCTTTGGAAACTTGGAGCAGTTTGGGGAGTGGGAGTGGGTGCACTCTTGGGGGGCAGCACCACTCTCATCACCAGAGAGGGGTTGTCCCCCCTCTCCCCTTCCACACACCCATGCGTGCTGGGGAGCTGCTGGCTCCCTGCCTCCTGCAGCTCGTGGCCCTGCTGCATCCTCTGGGTGCTGGGGATGTGTCCTATAGGGCTGGGACACCCCAGGACGGGCTGGGTATGCACACCAGCCCCATTGGCTCCTGTCAGTACCGGGCAGCACAGTGCACACGCACCCACCCAGCACTGCGAAAACATTCTCTCTTGCATGCAGATTGCAGCCCACACGCTCACCCACCCAAGACGTCATGCCCATCTGCCACTGCTTAATGGCAGGCAGGGACACCCTCGCAGCAGGGACTGTCCTTGTCCACACACCCACAGCCCCAGCACACGCTGGTGGTGTGGCTGAGCTGTCCCGCACACGTTCCATGTCCCACGCACGTCCCTTCCTTGCCAGCGTAGCCCCGGCCCCCTCGGCACGCAGTGGAGCAAAGGGCGGCCGCTAATCCCCATTAAGCCCCTCATTAGGCGGCTCAGCAGCCACGGTGATGAAGGCGATGTGGCAGCTCGGGGGCACCACGGCTCAGCCCCCCCCGTTTCTGTGGTGCTGGGTTCCTCGTCTGGAGAGGCACCCGCCCCGAAGCACAGGATTCATGTGCCCATCACAAAGCACAGATTTTATTCTACAGCAGAAAAACGGAAGGAGAACTTGCTGCCTGCTCTGCACAGCACACACACTCACACCTGTGTATGCTCCACGCCAGAGCCCATGCGTTCCCATCCGCACCCACACCCGCCCTCCCTCTCTGCTCATGATTCACGTGGGGACAGCAGCAGTGAAAGGAGATTTTGAAGCTGCAGTGATGGGCAGAAGGATAAATTGCTGCCCACACCTGTTCTGATCATGTGAAAACACGCATGCAACTTGCACAACCACAGTGCTGGGGGTCTAGGCTTATTGCAGTGGGTAGGAGATGCTTTCCCCACATGTCCCAAAGTTCACCCATGTCACCCTGAGGACATTTGTCTGGCTTTCCTGGGAGCACCAAGGTGAGGTGGGGCAGCTCAGCCCAAGTTTGGGACAACCCACACCAGTGCAGTGCATGTAGCCATGCAGGGACAATAACACGTATCAGCTGCATCCACAGCCCTGGGAGCTGTGGTCAAAGTCAGGTGCTCCTAATTAGCAGGGCTGCTCATTAGGCCAGGCCCATGCTCCAGAAACCTGACCGCCACAGGCAGCTGGGTGACCCTCAGACAAGCTCCAGCGTTTTGGAGGGCTGTCCCTGCTCCCAAATGAAGCTGCTCCTGTGCAGCAAAGATGCAGAGAGGTAGATCCAACCATGGCTCCGGGTCCCTTGTGAATCACTTTATTTTCACTGCTGCGAAGAGTAGGAGTGAAAATACCATTAAACTGAAATCAGTCGAGAACTACATATGTCTCTAGATATATCTGTACAGTCTACCAGTATATATACACATTATATATAAATATATACATAGGGTCTCCGGGTTTAAGGTTGAAACCTGTCGCACCCAAAAAAGCCCATTGGAAGAAGATTTGGAGAGGCTCATATTATCAAAAAAATCCTGAAATATCATGGGATTTTGCTGATCCTTCCCATCTCTGGTGTATGCAGGGCACCTGCAGGGAGCATCCCCATCCCTTTCCCAGGGAGTGGGACACAGCGCCTGTCCATACCTACCCCAGAGAAGGGTCATTTTGGGGAGCTGAATACCAACACTGGTTTCTTTGGTTTATTGCTTTATGTTTGTTTTGACTGGATTTTTTTTTTCTCCTCAAATCTAAATCCTGAGAATCAGGAAGAAAAAAAAAAAAAGAGAGATGATAATCCCCGGACACCCTATATATGCAGGTACAGCTATCCAAGAGGGAAGTGATACATGTGGAAGTGGGAAGAAGAGGGGATAAAAAACAGCTTTTCCAAAAGAGTAATTCTTCCCTTTTCTTTTCCTTTCCTTAAAAAAAAAAAGAAAGAAAGAAAGAAAGAAAGAAAGAAAGCAAAAAATTCAAAAACCACAAGGCAAAACCAGATGTGTGTTCGGTCCAAGAAAGCGACAGAGTGGAACCTGCAGGAGGTGGGGGTGCAGGGAGGAGGGGAGAGCTGGGCGGGGTGTGGCACGGGGGTCACCCCGCCAGCAGAGCCCAGATGTTCTCCACGTCAGCATCTGCACGGGGGCGGCAGGATGCGGGGGCAGGGCGGGGCTGAAATCGAGGCAGGGGTGCAGATGGTTTGCAATACACACATGGTGTATTGCAAACCCCACAGCAGGGGGAAGACCACCCCTTTCCACCATCTCCTGCCCAATTGCTCCCAGCCACGCAGCCCTGAGAGCCCCCGAGGGCTGGAGGCTGTGGAGCAGTGGGAGGACGGCGTGCCGGACCCGGGCCGTGGCTGTGGCCACGAGGTGTCGTTGCCGGCACTGCCCGGCGGTCCCAGCCCGCCCCCCGCGCACCGAGCGGGGCGGCGGCCGCGGGACCTCGTGGGGACGCCCCGGCGTCGGGCTGGGACCCGCAGCCCCGCTCCGCCGCGGTTGGTTCGACGAGGCGGCAGGACTCGCTTTGGATTTAATGGGAGGTGGTCCAGGGACCAAGGGCTGCGCTTCCTAAAGCAGAGTGTCAGCTCCAGCGCGTGCTGCAGCCCAGCGAGCAGGAATGTAGCTGTCCCCAAATAGGCCAGCCTTGGGTTTCAGGCTTTCATGGCTGTTTGGGTTTGGTGTTTGTGCAGATTACAGCTGCTCTGAGCTGAAACAGCTCTGTCACAGGGCTGTGTGATTGCTGTCCCGCAGCACCGCTCGCTCCTGTGCCATCCCTTCCCCAAACAGCCCCCTCATCAGCTCCATCAGGAGATGCTTTGGGTAGGACCAAGCCCACCCTCCCAAAACTCTGCCAGGTTCAAGGGAGCCAGCTCCAGTGCTGGCAAAGGGCTGGGGGGAGTGTGGGAAGGGTGACAGCATGGTGACAGCAGGGTGACAGCAGGGTGACAGCCCCCCATGCACCCCAGGCTGACACTGGGACCTGGGCCAGCTGCTGCAATGCGATGCTGTCCTGTAGACAACTCCCAGGGACACAGAAGCCACTGCAGGGAAGGAAAGGGGGAAGGAGTGGGGGGACAGGAGAAGAACAGAGAGGCCAGGGGGTGAGCGAGGGAAGAGGGGAGCAAAGAGGGTCCCAAGTGTCAAACACTGATGGGGTTTGAGTCTTTGTGCAAAGCCAAGTCCCTAGGAGAGGCACGCAGGGCTAGAAAACCACAGACTGCAGGAGGCGGAAACACATCATCAGGTCCAAGGGGATGGGGGGCTTCAGGAGGTTCCCATCCAGCCGCAGGTACCGGAGCCGGGGCACGCTGTCCAGGTCGGAGGGGGAGAAGTCCTGGATGGACATCAGTGAGGTGGGGCAGATCTGCGTTCCATTGATTTCTGCAGGGAGAGAAGAAGGACATGGGTTAGAGGTAATGAGGAAAAGGAAGGCAGAGGGGGATGCTAGAGACCCCCCTCCTTGTTTTCATGGGGTCACCCCCACAATGGGGTTGCTTTGCTACCAATGGGAGAATCCCCAGCCCCTCAGAGGAGACAGGGTGCAGCCCAAGCAGCCTGGAAAGAGGGAAATCTTGCATTTGTTCAGAAATGAAGCAGGTCGCTAAGCCAAAGCAAAGTGAGGAATACAGAGAGAGCCATTCTGGAGACAAAAGGGATCACCACATCCCACAACACAATCAGTGCTTGTCTGCTATGAAGCCAGCTTCTGGCTTGCCCCTTCCTGATGCTGCAGCCAGTGCCCGGTCTGTGATTTTATGCCTCCTCAGCAGCACACTGCTTTTCCACATAAGGCCACACACTGTCACTGCCCAATAAACAAACACTGCAGCATGTGGAAGTGCCAGTGTCACATCACCTGTTGGGACCAGTGTCCTGCCTGGCAGCTGCTTCACAAACGAGTAATGCTCTGTGCAGCCCCCAAACCCCCACCACAGCCAGAAATATGAGAGCCCAGCTCGCTTTCCCCAGTGCACATAGAGGGTTTCTGGCAGGAGAGCTGCATTCTTGCTCCCCTGCAGATAGGAAGGACAGCGGATCACTGGACCTCTAAAAGCAGAAACATCTGACATGACCAGAAATGGTTCTCTGTCTTCTCTAACGTACTGGCTGTGTTTACACACTTCACAGGCCAGCACCATGAAGTCGCTGTGCTTTGCCTAGAGCAGTGTGAAACTGCCCTGGTTGGTTTGCCAAGACAACCTCCATCACAGCCCTGTTCTCCTTGTTCCTTCCTCTGTGAGACTCTGCTCAAGAGCTAAGCTGGGTTATTTCTAACCATCTTGACTGTGTATTTGGCATCAGTTCTTAAAATATGTGCACAGACACTCCTTTCTAAATAGCCCTATTTCTGAGCCCTGCTGGGGAAGTAGCTGTTTCAATGACAGGTAGTCCCTAAGAAGGTCTGCCCATGACAGTGAACAAGAAAAGTCTTGCAGCTCCAAGGGGGATTCAGCCCTGCTCCTCTGCTACTACCCTCATCCTTAGGTCGTCCTTCACCTTGTGTAAATCCACCTTCGTTTGCCGACAATAAAACCTGAGCTCATCTCACCATTGCATCACCCCCTTTGAAAGGTTCACATCCAGCTGAGTGAAAAATGCCTTTTTGAACAAAACGCTTGCCATCCCCCAACCTGTCTGCTTCCCAGGTCTCTCCCAGCTGGCCAACGCAACTCACTTTCAATGGCGTTGTTGTTTAGGTAGAGGTGCTCCAGCTTGGGGCTGATGAAAGGGACGTTGGTGAGCTTGTTGTGGGCCAAGTGCAACACCAGCAGGTTGGTGAGGTTGAAGGAGTTCTTGGGGAGCCCCTTGTCGGAGATCTGGTTGTAGTTGAGCCGGATGAACGCCAGGTTGGGAAACTCCTTGAAATAGTCACTGGGGATGTCCTCGATATTGTTCCTGTCCAGGAAGAGCTGGTGAATGGCACTGGGAACCCCAGGCGGCATTTTCCTCAGGATGTTGTGGGCAAGGTTGAGTTGCATGAGGTTCTTGAGTCCTTTGAAGGTGTTTTTGTTGAAGACTCCATCACTGAGTTTGTTGTGGTGCAGGTCCAAGAGCACCAGGTTCTCCAGCTTGTTGAAGACCCCAGCAGGGATTTTGGAAATCTGATTTCTGCTCAGGCGCAGCTGCTCCAGGTTGGGCGGCAGGAAGGCAGGCACCTCCTTCAGCTGGTTCTTCTCCATGTAGAGGAAGATGAGATTTTCCAGCTTCTCCAGGACCCGCCTGTCCACTTTCCGGATGCGATTGTTGTCGAGGTTGACCCATTTCAGCCCTGTGGCATTCCTGAAGGACTCCTCTGGGAGGTCATCGATGAAGTTGTTCTGGAGGTAGAGGTAGTGGATGCGGGACGGGATGATGGGGACCTTCCGCAGGTTGCGGCTGTCACAGTAGAGGGCAGAGGGGAAGTCCGGGGGACAGTAGCATTCTCGGGGGCAGTCGGGGAAGATGGAGGGGGGGCCAGGCGGCAGCGGTGGGGGCAGTTCAGTGGGCTCAACAGGTTCGACAGGCTCGATGGGCTCAGGAGGTGGGCGGGTGGGTTTCCGTGGAGGCTTCCTCCGCTGCCCGCTCACTTCTGAGATCAGCACAAGAACAAGTGGGAAAAGCAAGCTAAAGGCCAACTTCATGGTCCAGATGTTTGCCTAAGCAAGACAACAAGAAGAAGTGGGTTAGGAAGAGACCAGTTTTGGTTCTGCATCACCTCCCATCGCCACAATCTCCAGCAGCAGGAGTTACCCCGCATCTCTGCCAGTAACCTGCTGGTTTTTGTCCTTCCCCTTGGAAGTTACCTTTACATACAACTCCTTTCCCAAGCATGAGTTCACTGAGATCCCGTCTGGCTCAGCCTTATGCCATTGGGGGTTGCTGGGTTTTTTCAGTTTTGTTTGGCTTTTGGGTGGGCTTGTTTTGTATTTTTTTTTGGTTGGTTGGTTTTTACTTTTTTTGGTTTTTCAAAGAACAAACCACAGCTGAGAGAAAAGTCACCTACATGCAAGGCACAGAAATGAGTTTGAGGTAATCCCATTCATTCAGCATTAAGAGGGAAGAGAGCTACACAAGGGTCCTAAAACTGTGAGGGAACTGGGCAATAATTCTGGCAAAAGACAAAGTGAGGGGTCATAAAGACAGGCAGGGAGAGCAGAAATCCCCTGACCACTGGGGAGGGGAGCAGAAGGTGGGCCAGGACAGGACATTTTCTTGCTCTGAACCGCAGCATCCCTTCAGCTTCAATAAGCAGCATCTCCAGTGGTGGGCAGGCATCCACAGTGTGGGATGGGAGCCTCACTGAACACCTCTTCCAGGAGGATGGATTGCCCTTTCAGAGGCCTTGATGGATTAGGGTTAATTTTGCTCTTGAGCCAAAAAATCAATGATTCAGCAACAAATTGGCTGAGCAACAGTATCAGGAGGCCCACAGCAGCTAGCAGAGCAGTGAAGATGGATAGTGTTGTGCTTCAGGGACCAGGATTTAATGCAGGACGGCCCATTTCCAAGGCTGTGTGATAAAAAAGGACATTTGCAAGATTACACATGGGCAATACCAAAGGTATTCTCCCATATGGCTCCCTGTGCTGCCCAAATTACTGATCCATCACCTCCAGCCCCACTGCAGGGTGCTGGGCTGGGCTGGTAGTTTAGGGGGAGTGCAGCAGAAATGGGAGATCTAGAGGGATCAGGCAAGGTCTCTGCTTGCCCCTAGCCCTTGGGAGCCCCTCCTGGACACCAGCCCACCAGCTCACACACCCCACTTCTCCATCTCAACCGTATCCTGATCTCTGTGGTCATTACTAAGCCCACAGAGGCTTTCTGTCCCATCCCTGCTGCCTGGAACAGCAGCAGCAACCTTCCCTGCAAGGCTTTTGCTGGGTGGCCTCCAGCTGACAGCTTGGAGAATGTAGGAATCCAGCTCTTTGCAGATGAGCTCCCCAGAAAGCCCAGTGCAGAAGGTGCTTTGGATGCTCCCCAGGCCAGCTGGAGCAGGCCAGGTTCTGTACTTTCTGTTCAGGCAGCAGAAACCTGGGGGTGTTTGTCAGGCTTTTCCCAGTGGCATTTGGCACTCCAGCAAGAATGGAGCCCAGGTGGATGCACAGCAAAGCAGATGGAGGAGCTGGGCAGATCCAGGGTGGGAAGGGGAAGCAAGTTGAGGGAGACAGAGAGGAAGGTGGGGAGGAAGATGAGATGGAGAGGAGAATGGATCTCCCGAGCTAACCAAGCAGATGCTGTGGGAGACATCACAGCTGGAATGGCAGCATGGGGCAGAAGGCATTGGTAATGCTGGAGCTCAAATCGGGCTGCCTGAAGTGAAAGCAGCTCCCACCACCAAACCCCCTCCTGTTGCCTTTTTCTGGCATGGAAATGCCTTCCTGGGTCCACTCAAGCATAGCAACCCCCTTTCCATTCCAGCTCTGGTGGGTGCTGCTTCCAGCCCCTGGAGCTGTGCCAGCCCTGCTCTCTTTGAAGCAATCCCATGCATTCCTGGGGCTCAAAGTAATTGACTTTCTCCTTGAAAAAATCCTGTTCCCACCCCCTGCCCTCTCCCAGCCTGTGTTACTTTCCTTTTTGTCTCACTCCACTCCCATCTGGCTCTGTTTAACCCTACAAGGCTTCCATGCCTGCTGTTTTCAATCAGAGCTCTGGCATCTCACTGGGGGAAGGGAGGAACAGGGGAAGAGCAACACTGCCAGATATTCAGCTCAGCAGTATTGCAGTCAGTCCCCTTTGAGGATGTACGTGCATGCTTCTGTGTTGTTGGAGGACAGATCTGACAGCAGGCCGTGGAGTACAGACAAATTCCCAACACACAGCCCCCCCCCGGCCCCGCAGCATCCTGCTCCTCTCCCAGCCACGTGCCCCTTTGCACAGCCTTTCCCCTCACTTTGTCTCAAACCTTTCCACAGGCTTTTGCACCAGCTGCAAAACTCAGATCTGGATTTTCACACCCACAGAGCTCAGGGGAGCTGGGGGGGGATCTGGTGCCTGCTTTTGACTGGTGATGGAGGGAGGAAGTGGCTGGAATGTGGTACACCATTCAGCACACGCTGCGGTGCAGCTGTTCAACTCCTTCCTGCCGCAGGGCATGGCTCCGCTCAGGGCAACATCACCACAAGGGGGGAAGACGGGGTTGCACCATTGCCCCATTGGGCTCAGGAGCTGGGTCAGCTCTCAGCCCTTTCAGAAAACACCTGGCACATGTGCACTGTCACATGCACAGCCGTGCTGTCCCCTCTGCATGAGGCTCCATCACTGCAGGCGTTGAGGGACTCTGCTTATAGCAGAAATAGTCTCTGAGCCAAAAATTCAGACCCAAGAGTGGCAGCATCATGTGCCATTTGTCAGCACAGAAGGAAAGTGTCAGAAGGCAGATGCAAACCCTCATATCCACTGTAGCACCTGCAACCCACTGCCACATCCCTGCAGGGTCGGTACTGCAGCTGTTCTGCTCACCACCTCCAGCCCACTCACAGAAAGCAGGACTCACTCCCCTGCAATTTGCAGGCATCAGCCCACGGCCTGTGGCACCCACGTCCAGAAAAACATCATCAACCAGGCTTTTTGCAACAAGCCCAAGGCTGCTGCGAGATTTACAGTTGCCTCCAGCACACTGGAAGGTTCAAAGCTGGCTCTCCCTGGACACAACACCATCGGCAGTCTGTTCTTTGTCGACTTTCACACAGTTGAATTTACTGACATGAATGCAAGAAATAGATTTTGAAATCCCACACCCTGATCCTCCATGAGCACTGGCTGCTGAATCTGTGGCACAGTGTCTGCTCTGCAGATGCCTTCACTCTCCACCTTTCCCATCGCTCTCTGATGCACAGGTCCCAGGTACCCCTGAGGAATCCCTGCAGTTAAATCATGAACCAGTTAATGCCTTCAGGAAACCAACTGCTCAGTGCAGAGTAAAGCTGCATTTCATGGACAATTTTAACAGTCTAGGCACCTCTCGAGCCAGGCTGAGCAGCTTGGCCTGGGTGCAAGACCCGAGTTTCCTACAAGACCCTGGATGGGGTTAGGGCAGAGCCTCCAACAATTGCCAACGCAAAGCTTTTCCCAAGAAGAGACAGCTGTGCATTCAGTCATCCCATTACAACCAACAAAAATTCGGTGCAACAGCTGGAAATTCCATCCCCAAACAACACTGCTGTTCGCTTTCCTAATAGTTTACCTTTGGTGCATCTCACTAGCCCGTTGCTCCCAAGCAGTGCTCACCGCTAGCACAGCAACTGGTGCAGGAATTGCAGCCTCTGGGAGAGGAGGGAGCCTTGCAAAGGTCACTGGGGGATTTTTGGCAGGCAGAAGTCACATCACTCTCTCTCAGGTACCTCCTGCCCTCCCCGCTGCCTCCTGGGTATACAGGGAGAAGCAGCAGGCTCTGGACAGATGTTTCTGGGACCCCTCCTACTGTGAAGGGGCCAGGAGGGATAAAAGGAGCCTTTGTCTTTAGGGAGGTGAGGGCAAAGACTTGATTGCTGTACCAGGGTCTCCTTCCAGCCCACTGCCCATAGCCCTGCTTCCTTCACAGTTTTCCCACTGCTGCCTCCATCTCCCATTTCACCTCCACTCCCCAGGCTGGAAAATGCCCCCAGCTTTCCTGGGAACCTGCACGCTACAGCAGAACAAGAAATGCAACCTAAAAATAGCCAAAAGGAGCCAGCAAATCTATTGGTCTCCCTCCACCTCCAGTCTCTGTAACAGCCCATTAGCTCTCTGCAAGGCTCTGGGTCTGATCAGCTTTAACCGAAACAGGGGTTCTTTATCCAGCAGTGCCGCAGTGCTGGGAATGCTGGAAAACCACTAAGCACAGAGCCAGGCTGTCCTCTGAGGGGAGGCAGACATGCTGCCACCCGCACATTCCGGAGTCGCCTGGGGAGCAGAGCAGAGCAGTGATACAACGACCGCCCTGCTCACCCATTCCCAGCAATTTCCCAGCCAAAAGACAACAACAGGGCTGTCGGTCCAGTTGGGGTTGGAGCTGCATTTCTTCTCATGTGGCCATGCAGGATACGGGTGTCCCAGGGGACCCACTGCAGCCCCGCTGGAGAGCAGTTCAGACATGAGCACGGGCTCACAAGCAATGCCTGTGAGCTCAGCTTGAGGACTGCGAGATGTGGGGATGGCAATGCTCAGCCCATGTGCCCCTGCATGCCAGCAGTGCTCCCCCCGCTGTGTCACGGTCACCAGACTCATTGCGAAAAGCTCGTGTTCGCCATGACCTCTTCTCCTTGGGAGGGTCTGTGGGAAAGCAGTGCTGGCAGCTAGCACCACTGCTGCCTTCTCCATCTCAGCAATTTCTCCTTCCTCCTCCTCCTCCTCCTCCTCCCGCATGCCCTGAGGCTGCTCCTGGCTCAGCCCACACACCTCCATGCTGCACCCACAGAAGCAAATCCCCATGCACACCCCACTCCCCTCCCAGCAGACACATCGTGCCAGCTCCACTTTTGTAAAAGGCTGAGAAACTCTCTGATGCTTTGTCAGCTCCTTCCGCCTCATCCCTCCCTCCTAGACTTCCCAAGGCAGAGCAGACCTCCCACAGCCATACTTTCATCCCTCCCACTGCGAGCACCCCGTCCCTCGCCCTGCATCAGGAAGGGGCACCCAGGAACCGGTGCTCCCCTATGCTACGGGATGCTGCAGCCCAGTGCCACATAAGGCAGCGCACAGCTCCTAGGAAAGTTTACAAGCCCTCACATGCTGCATGCTTTGCATTCGGCTACCAAGAGGATGAATTTCTGTTTTTCATCCTTTTACTTATTTCTTTATTTTCCTAAAAGCATCCAGCTCTCAAAAAGGCAAAGAAGAGCAGGTTTGGTGTAAAAATGAATCTCTTCTGCCCATCAAAAACTTTCTTCCAAGATTTAAGTGAGCATCCCTGCCCCGTTGCTTCCTCCCTTCGCCTGCTGAAGCAGGCACAAAGAGCTGGCTCTGAGCCAAGCTGCTCCCTCTAATGGGGGTGGCAAAGGCAGTGCAATGTGCCCCGGGAGTGGGCTGCGTGATCCAGACGTGGACTTTGCCTGTTGGGAAGGAAAGCATCGTGCAGAAAAAGGTGCTGAAAATTGCTTCTGAGGCATCCAGATGTTGTTTGGCTGCGCCATCCCACCTCAATCTACAATCCCAGCCCTCCTCCTGTAGGAGCAGGACCCTGCAGCGGCCCCCCCACCCCATTCTCTGCACACCCAGAGCTCAGTGACCCAGTGCCCACAATGCACAGAGTGACGGTGGTTCCCTGGGAGCAGTCCCGACTCCAGAGGTGTGTGCTCTCCCCTCAACCTCTCCCCCTCCTTGCACGCTTTCCGGACTGCTTTCCCAGGCGGGGGACTGCCCTGGGCACGGCTTGGGCTGAGCAGCCCCCTGCCCACCCCCAGCTCTCCTACTCGGCTGGGGAACTGAGCCTGCGTGTGGTTGGGAGCCGCCACAGAAAGCACCTGGCCGTAGGCACAACGCTGTCCCACACGGGACTTTGTTATGCTTTCAGCCCCCTCCTCCCCCAGACTGCCCCACGCTGAGCAAAACTCTTGCGAAAACAGAGCAAAGTGAAGGAAGAAGAGACTCCAGCTGCTGAAGAACAGAAAAGAAAAAAAAAAATGAAAAAAAAAAAAAACAAGAAGAGAGAGAAAAGGAACAGCAAATGCTGCTGTGCATGTAAGAGACGCTGGAGAGGGCAGGAGCATCGTGGACCAGTGCAGCGTCCAGGCTTGGACATCAGGCAAGGCGAGGTGAGCCCTGGGGGAAGCACCTGCCCACCGCTTACCTGCGTGCACCTCTCCCTCCTCCTGCCTCTTATTAATCCCCAAGGCAGTTTCCCTCTGGCTGCCTCCCTCCTCCTCCTCCTCTCCACGAGTGAGCGTCGGCCGAGCGCGCGGCGCTGCGCGGGGGTTTTGTTCCTGGGAACCGCGGGCGCCGGGTGGGTGGGAGCGCGGGAGGCGGAGGGCTGGGACGGAGGCGAGATGACAATAACGTCTTTATCTGGCAGCCAAGCGCTGCAGGCTCCGCACACATGGCCTGCCTGCCGGAGGGCTGGCGTTTAATAACAATTCCTTCTGCTGAGGAGGCTGCTCGGAGCCCGTGTTTAAAAACAAAGCTAATTAATAATTTCAATAAGCCCTTCCCTTGCCACGGCCGCTGCTCCGGGAGCGTGCGGTTGGGCTGGTGTTTTCCAGCTGGGTGTCTGATCGCAGTGGGAGCACGGAGCGTGAGAGCTCGGGAGATGCCACCAGTCCCCAGCACTGTCCCACGCAGGGCAGTGACACAGTGCAGGGACACCCAGCTGCCCTCTGTCCTGCAGAATGGAGCCAGCCCCATGCTGGCGTCTGGTGGATGGCGTTGTAAAACATGATACAGGTTTCATTCACACCCAGTTGGTGAGGGCTTTAATTTAAATCCCAGTGATACTCAATGAAGAGGAAGGAGAGGGGCTGTGGCAGTGCTGGGTGGCTGAATGGGACATGGGTGCAGGGCTGTGGGGTTTTACCTTCAGTCTCCTGGGTTGGAAAATTGCTCTGTGCAGAGGGGACACACCAGGGAACCTCAGTGCCAGGGCTGCAGGCTTTGGTGGGCTGGTCGGTGCCCAAGGGGGTGGTTCTGCTCCCAGGGGCTCCAGGTGAATATTCACAGTGCTAAGAAATAGCATGGGGCTGAGCAGGGAGTGGCATGGGCACAGAGGGCCATGGGCATCCCCATCCAAAGCACCACACAGGTTTGGGGGGTAGGGGCTCCCACCCTCCCCATCCTCCCTCCAGCCATGTGGTTCTGCAGGAGGGGCCAGGAAAAGCTGCTTTTGCTCAGAGAAAACCCAGACCAAACCCCTCAGGATGCTGGCAGCTGCCTGGGAGGGGCTGATACTACATTGCCCCCCTTAGCCAATGGTGGCTACAGCAAGTTTCAAACAGCCAAAGTCAGACCATCCACAAAGCTCCCACCAGCTGGCATCCCCCGTTTGGCCCTGGGCTCCCTGCAGCCCTTCTGTCTATTTGTTTCCAGCACAGCGGCCTTTTCCTTGCCCCATATGTGGGGTTTCACTGGTGACTGACTCCCAGGAGTGGGGGGGGGGGCACGTGGATGCCCCCAGACCTGCAGGGCACCAAAGAGGCACAAAGATAAACCATGTTGGTACTTCATGTTGCTTAAACAAAGGGTTGGGATGGAGATGTGTTTGCCAGCTGGAGGAAGATCAAAATCAATATGGAAAGAATATGCTGTTTTCCAGCATGAAGATTAACACCAATTGCCTTGAAAAAATAGTTGAAAGTCTCCAAATCCAAATGAGCACAGCTATTTTTAATGTGTTTGGGTATTTTCTTTTTTTTCCTGTTACCTAACAGATACTCAGCTGAGCACTGAAGTATGCACAGGGGAAACTAAGGCACTGAACAGGGCAATTGCTTGCACAAAAGCTTTCCTGCAAAGCCAGGCGCAGAAAGGTCTCCTATTCCAGCCTCTATCCACTGTGCTGTAGGAGATGTGAAGCTGCTAGCACAGCTCCCATTGCTGGGAAGCACAAAAACCTGTAGAAAAATCCTGTAAATATGAATTTTACCCTCAGCCAAGTGACTTTGTTGAGTTTTCTTTCTGCAGGAATTTCTCGCGGAGTCCAAGTTCTGAATCCACCTTCAAAGCTGTCCTGTTGATTTGTGAGCTGCAGCCCTGCACGTGGCTCTGGCCATCACATGCTCTGCATATGGCATGGCTGCAGAGAAACATTCCCCAGCTCTTGCAGGCAAAAGGGATGCTGGAGGCAGCTGGTGGCATGCCTGCTGCCATGGGTTTTGTTGGCCCTGGTCATCCCTAGTGCCACCTCCCTTTGGCTGATGCCCCTTCCTATCCTGCTTCTGGCCCTCCCTTGTGCATTTGCTCTGAAGAGGTTTGCAACAGAAATACCACTTTGGTCTGGCGGAGGTAGGGAAGGAAATGTCTTGAGTGTGAAAGCACTGACAGGCAGAGCCAGGGCTGTGAGAACAGCCTGTCCCAACCAGGCAGATCAGCAGGCAGCTGCCGAGTGGGTCCATGGAGAGCAGGGAGCTCTTCAGCAGGATCTGTGGCTGCACCTGGATGGGCATGAGCTGCAGCATGCACAGGGGGAACAACAGGCAGAGAGGGGCTAGG
Source organism: Numida meleagris (assembly GCF_002078875.1). Taxonomy (NCBI): domain Eukaryota; kingdom Metazoa; phylum Chordata; class Aves; order Galliformes; family Numididae; genus Numida; species Numida meleagris. The sequence continues at coordinate 5,354,791 of NC_034433.1, read as the reverse complement.
GATGGGGATCTGAGCAAATCTGTGGCAAGACCACTCTGTGAAAGCCATTTAGAGCCAGCGGTCCCAGCCCTAGCACTGTCAGAAGTAGACTATTGCAGTGCAATAGACTTTTCAAACACTGACAAGCAAAGAGTTGACCCCAGACTGGATTCCCCTTCCCTAAGCTACAGCCTGAGATGCCCAAAAATAATGTCCAGGACAGAGGAAGATGCTTATTCTTCATGTTATGACAGCATTGGCTGCCCCATTCCAAGCCAAGCCTCCACTCTGCTCGGTGCTGTACAAACATAGATGATTAATGGAGTGGTGCTTCTTTCTGACAGCCAGATCTCCAAACTCCCCTTGGAGAGCTCAAAACATTAAAAAATAAAAAAATCAGAAAGGGAAAAAATAAAGAGAGGAAACCCAAGCTGCCCCTGTGGCCAGCAGGTCAGATCAGCGTGTGCTTTATGCACAATGTCAAAGCAGCCTGCCCTTGCCGAGCATCTCGGCACTGGGAAGTCATGTCCCCAGTCCACCCCACCCATGGGTGCTGCTGTGGTGACCTGGTGTTGTAGGAAGGGGTCCTAAGCAGGGACAGGGGAAGCCCTGAGCCGCAGCTCCCCTGGGGCTCTGCATACCCCACCAGCACCTCCATGTGAAGTGCAGGGTGTTGCCACCAGCCTGCAGAATTAAGCTGTGTCCCCCCCACCCCAGCTCACCACAGGGCTCCTTCCCAGGAGCCAGAAGGCTGGGAAAGCATCACCAGGAGAAACATATGGCTACAAACATATGGCTCCAGAGGTGGAAGTGAGCAAAGGGGAAAAGTATGCTGCTCTGTCATGCATGGATCCTGCTCTCCCGACACTGCGATGCTGCGGGATGCACTTCCTCCCCTGGCTGCATGCAGGGCTGAGCAGAGCACGCCTGCTTCCATCTCCAGCAAACAGCTGGAAACACACTCCTTGAATGTAGCTGCAAGGAAGATGTGTGGAAGGTGCTTGAAACGGTTCTCAAACAACGCAGCCCCCAGCCCCAAGTGCTCCAGAGGCAAAAAGATGTGGGGGTTCAGCCCAGAGCTTGGCTGGGGTGGGCGACTGGATCACTTTGGTCAACACAGCACAGCAAGAGGTGGAGGTGGAGGAAATTGGTATCATCTCCTCACAGATACGCATAGCCCAAACACTGGTTCCTTCCTTCCAAGCAGGGCCTGGCCCCTCCATCCATCCCTGAGCATCTCTTGCTGCTGGAACCAGGATCCAAAAACCCCGTGGACCAAGACATGCTGCTTCACCCGCTCAGACAGAGGCAGATGGAGCCAGGCTGGAAAGAATGAGCTGCCCTTGATTGCAAGTGAGAAACACAACTGAAAAAGCCAGCTGACCTTTGCCCCAACCAGGTGTTTAAAAAGAAAGAGAGGAAAAACAAGAAATAATCCTGTTTTGAGCACAGCTGCTGTTTTGGTCATTAAATGTACAGGCAAATCGCCTCTCAGGATCATCCTCAGCAGTTGGGTGCCCAAGCACAGGCGCTGCGGCAGCCAGGGAAGGGTTAGGGAATGGAAAACGCCTGCAAGCTGCTCGTCCCACAGCCCCACCAGAGCTGACGCAGTGAAGGAATGCAAACCCCAATGCCTCTCGCTTGCAGCCATAAACCCCTTCCTGCTTGGCTGTTGCCAGAGACGTGACGAAGCAGGACAAGCCAGATAGAATCAGGACAGCGCCGGTGGCCAGTCCTGCCCCTGATACAGGCCAAGATGCAGGGAGGAGAGAAACGGGATCTGCATCCCCCATTGCCTGGGGAAACTGAGGCAGGAAGGAGCTCTGTGCTAAGCCAGCTGTATTTTCCATTTCCCTTTACACAACCTGCAGTATTTCCCAAGCAATGCCATGGTTTTATTGTTATTCCTCTTTCTGCCTTGGCATGGGGGAGCTGGCACACGTACAGCAGCATGAGCACTTTACAGCCTAGCACTGAGGTTTGTCTCATCCCCAGTGCTGAGTCTGCGATCACCTCGTGGGGATGCAGTGCTTCCCCATGGGGCTGAGACCTAGCAAACTCATTGCTGGAACAGCCCGAGGAAGACTTGGTCCAAGTAAACGACAAAGTGCAGGGAGGAGCTCAAAGCTAACGAAGCAGAAGGGAAGTGTCATTGCAATACATGGGGACCCCATCCTTGCTGCGTGTTCACAGATCGCTGGCAGTGGGGCTGGCCCATACCCAGTGGTGGCCATAGCACAGCTGCCAGCGCCACTTGGTCTGCACTGTCACCACTGAGCCCGCCCAGCATGCCCCTAGCCCCTTCCTCCCCATCCCATATCTCCCGGGCTATTCTCGTGGCTGCTTTAAGCGCAGGGAGGGGATACAAAATTCATCAGACCTCACATTTCTCGGGGATTAAATCATCTGTCTCATTTCTCTGAGGGAGAGAAGTCCAACCCCCCCTTTTTTTTTTCCTGCAGGGCCGAGCAGCCACTCATTAGCTCTTGGCAGCGGGGCACGGCGCGGGGCCAAGTGCTGCTGCGTGCTCAGCTCACAGCCACAGTGCTGGGGTCTCGGAACTGAGGGGGACAAACCAGGACCCCTTCCCTGCCCCAGAGCACCCCTGCCTGCATCACCCCCGGCTCAGTGACACCCAGCCTTGCCACTGGGACATCGTGTCTTCTCCTGTCCTGGGGTGAGTGGCCCAGTCCGCTCAGTTCTTCTCTGCTGGTTCAGCAGTGGTTTGCACTGAGAGTGCATGTGACACAAGGACCTTTCTTCCCCTTTCTGACAGTAGCCACCAGGAGTGTGGAAAACACCCCCCATCATTCCCCATCTGCGTGTACTTTGGAAAGGACAGGCCTATCCTCATTAGGGCTGCATGCAACATTACGGCTGATACTTTAGATAAGCTAAGAGAATGTTACCCCAGGCACAGGCTCTGGGGCTCGTGCCTATCCCTAGGGCTGCTTCTGAGGAAGCTGCTGCATCCACCTTGACCCAGTGTCACTGCTCCACCACAGAGGTCCCAGGGCAAGAAAGTGACATCGTGTTCCCTCATCCCTGGGGTCTGCAAGAGACCCTGCCAGGCTCCAGCACACCCTACTCCACTTCTCCAGACCTTGGAAGCCCCAGGATGTCCTCTCCATGCTCTTCACAAGCGGTTTGACCACTCACTGAACTGGGCCATATGTGATGGGTTTCACAGTATGTCTTGTATGAAAGTCGAGCTGGGAGCAAACCATTTGGCAGCTGAGCAGAGGACGAGCAGCAGCAGCACTGGCCAGCCCTAGCAGAGCAGGTGCTCAGCCAAGCCCTATTTCACCCCTGGTTTTGGTTATTTTTTTGGCTGCAGAGCCCTAAATCCCCAGAGGTGCAATTTATTACCCCTGGGGATAAATGGTACTGATCTGGGGACCTGCACTGTCCTTCTCCAGCAGAGGGTCATGGCAAAAATGGGTCCCCAGAAAGGCACAGGGACAAGGGCAGGTGACCAAGTAACCCCCCAGTGACTGACTGCCTTACCCATCAATGACACAAAGCAAGGGAGCTCATGTGATGTTAGGCAGCATCTCAGATCCAGATGCTTCGGAAGACACCCAAAAGTACATGGAAATGCTTCAGAGAGATCCTGGAAGGAGCTTGGGTGGCTGGGAGCCACCTCCTCCTGCCCTGCAGTCCCCAGTGGCACCACAGACCCCATGGGCGCTGGGATATTGCTGCTGCCCAGAGACCTCAGATGGGGAGGAATCCCCTCCTATTCCTGCCCTCCTGCCCCCACCACCCTCCACCTGCTTGTCACCCCCCCCCCGCACGCAAAGGCAGCAGCAGTGCCTGCTCCCCATTAGCAGCTTTCTGGGAGCCAGGGCTGGGAACAGACCAGCAAACACAGATCCAGCATGCCGGATCTGATCACTAGCATCCTCCCTCAGGGCTCCTCCACACCACCCACCCCACATCCATCCCACCATCCCCCCCATCCTTCCCACCCAGGAATGGGATTGCCTGCACCCCCAGCCCCATGGCAAGCCTCGGGGGAGGACGCGCTGCCCCACATTCTCTCTGCAGCGCCACGTGCTCTGGCAAAGCTTTGCAGATGGCCCCATGCTGGCACCCCACAGCTGCTGTCAGTTGAGACAAGCTGTGCAGTTGCTTGCTCTCCAGCAGGAACATTTGATTTAGCACCTGATAGAAGAAGACATCTCTCCCCTCTCCTTGCTGTTCACATAGGGCAGGAGCTGGCTGCGCTCCCTGGTGCAACTCCTGCTGCTCAAAATGCTGCTGCCCACACTGGGGCAGGGACAGGGCATCGTGCCTCAGCCCGTGGTGGCAGGGAAGGCTCCTGGGGGCAGCTTGGAGCTGAAAAAGTGGACAGTGTTGGCCAGAACAAGAACAAGGCAGTGATTCAATGAAATGAAGCGCACTGGAAACCATGAAAGCAAATATTCCAAGCCAAGCACACAATTAGCTGGTGGGACCCACCACCACAAGATGCCGCTCAGGCCAAAGGGCTCTGTGGGGATTTAAATAAATATGTGAAAAATATGCGAGGGAATGCCCGCACATAGGGAGACTGCTGTCATTCAGGGTGGCAGGAGCAACAGGGACAAGGACTCCAAGGAGCAGAGAAGTGCTGGGGACATAAAAGCAAAGGAGTCATCAAGCTGTGGTGGACATCTGCTTGTTTCTCAGGTGATGCACTATGCCCCTTGGAGGATGGAAGAGGTTACCCAGCTGCCGGCACGTAGGTGACACAGCTCCCCCCTGGCTGCAGCGCTGTCCCAAAGCCTCTGTCACCTCCCTTGCTCTGTCTGGGCTTCTCTTCTGGCTGTTTGCAAAGGAAACACCTGAGCCACATCTGGCCCTTCCAGCCCTCCCTTGGGTTTGGCCATCATCCCTGCCTCCTCCTCCTTGTCCAGTATTTTTCCTCTCCAAAGGCAGAAGCCAGCCGGCTGCTTCCCTCATACAACTTCAGCTGCACTGCAAGCCTGGCTGCTCCTCACGGTGAGGGGGCACAAAGTGCTGCAGCCCACCAGTGCCTGGGAGACTGCTTCCACTCCCAGCATCTGCTCCCCCACAGTGGCCTCAGAGACGTTAACTGGGGTCATACGGGCTAAGGCTAATGGACCTGGAGGGTAAGACCAGCTCCTTCCCAGTATGCAGCCCCCACTGGAGAAGGCATGGCTGGGGGCATCCCGCTGTTGATCTTGTTTCTTAACAAATATGCTCCTCCAATGATGACTCGACAGTGCATTACAGGCAGAATGACGATGCTGTCCCTTCCAGCACAGCAGCCTCTTGCCTGCTCAGCAGTCCCCTGGAAAACCTCAGCCTCAGCAACAGACACCTCCAACAGCCTCACCATGACAGCTGCCAAAGGCACGTGAGATATCCCGAGCTGAGGGCTGGGCTGGATGTCCCAGGTGGGACATTTCCTACAAGCCTTCTGTTGGTGTGCACTGAGCGTGCAGCAGTGGCAGCCCTTAGCTCCACACTGGTGTCTGTGTGTGTGTGCTGGGAAGGTGAAAGCAGAGCACAGAGGGCTGGGGGTGACAGATACACAGCCTGATCTGGGAAGCAATCTCAGTGGCCCTGTTCTACTGCTTCTCATTACACTCGGTGCAGATTTGCCTAAATTGCTTGGCGGAGTGTGAGTAGCAAACAGGCCTCATCAAAACCCCAGAGATAGCCAGAAACGGCTCCAAATATTACAGCTATAAATTCAGCTCATTCCTATAACTGCTCAGAGCTGCCAGGGAGGTTGACTCAATCTCTCTCTTGGTAACCTTGTGCCAAACCCCACTGGGCACTGTTCCCCTGCAGCTCCTCACCAGGGTCTGCAACATGCATTCCAACCTACCCCAAGTTCCCACTGGTGCAGCCCCCACTCCCACACCCCTTCTGCCCCCAGGGTCCCACCATCTATTCCCCCACCTTCCCTACTGCCGGTTTTCCCCTCTCCCTTTGAACCACAGCCACTTTTGCAGCACTGCTTGGACCATTCAGATGCACTTAGGCTGCTCCTTGAAACCCTTCCTGCCTCTGCCTTGTGCTTTTGCAAGCAAAGGCTCCATGGTCTCCTCTCAGGCTCTTTCAGGGAAGGCAGATCCCACTGGAGATGGGTTTCTTTTCTCTCCATGCTGAGTTTTCCCATACTCTTCTTTTCACATGCTGGACCACACCCAAGCATCTGGCTGCCCCAGACACAGGATGGACCCAGCCCCACTGCTCCCCTGCAGAAGGTACTTGCAGGTAAGAGTTAACTCTTCCTCACAGGCTCTGCATGTCCCTCAACTGTGTACATCGAAGGCAGCATCAGATTTCCAAAAACATTCCAGGACTGATCCTCCGGGAACTATATCCTCACATCCCCCCCAAAAACATATTCCTTCCTCTTTGGGAAGAGCAGGTTATAATTAACCCTGGGTCATCCCTGGGTTGGTAGAGCTGGGAATACTTGAGAACATGGACTCCTCACCCAGTCCTTCCTCCAGCCACTCATCACCCAAATAAGTGAGGCCCAGTTGTGCAAAGAGCAAATTGTGCAAAGTGAAGGAGCAGAAATCCGGGCAGCTGCTGGCACCAGCAGCTGCCCAGAAGGGGAATGAGCACAACCTAAGATCCAAAATTGGGGTCTCAGCATCTCCCATCCAAAAGCAGCGGCTGCAGCAGTTCTGCAGACCCCAAGGCTCCCTGTTTTCCCACTTCAGGGGTCAGAGCTAGGGGTGCTTTGGCAGCAAAGCCAAAGACAGTCCCTAGTCCGCTTGTTTCAGCCCTGTCCTTTGCCACAAAGGCAGGTGGCGGTGTCAAGGGGATGGCCGTGGCCATGTGCCCAGTGCCACCACAGCCGCCAGCACACAGAGCCCTGGGGGGAGCACCCAGCATCACTCACAGCTGACATCGCATCCCCAGAAACATCCCCAAGAGTCTGTTTCCCACTAAGGGCTTCACTGAGGGTAAAAATAAAACTGAGGTATTCTGATTGTATCGAAAAATAACATTTCCTGCAGCTCCAAATGAGTGCTGTTTTATGAGAAACTTCTTATTTTTGTTCTCATATTATTTTGGAGTGGAAAAAAAAAAGCAGAATGTGCAGCCTTTCCAGTGGAACTGAAAACCCTCCTCCTGTCCAGCGCAAGCTGCTGTTCACTCCTTCTCTTTTAATCTGAGAAGCACCGAGGCTGAGGAATGAAGCAGCAGTTGGTGACAGCAAGGAGGCTTCTGCCTCCCCCGGCAGTACAGGGAATCTCATAATGAAACTTGTCTTGGTAGAAGTCCCAGTTGGGCTCAGACAGACCCCAGAGGCCCCAAGCTGAGGTTATCAATCACGGATGCACTCCAGCTCCAGATTTATTTTCCTGGCCGTGTGGTTTTTGCTCTGCTCCAAAACCATGTCTGCATGGAGACAGTCCAGTCGTTACACAAGCTTCAGGATAAACTCCACACAAACTACAATGAAAACTGGGAGGAAAGGAGATGAAGGGAAATGGCAAGTAAATCATGCCGCTCCTGTATTTTCCACGTAGCTGAGCTCCATCCCTTATCTCCCATCTCTTCCCTCTTGCTCCCAGCTGCTCTGCAGTGTAGCCCCACTGCTCTGCACTCAGCCCTCTCCTACCACAGCAGTTCTTATCCCAATGGCTGGGACAGAACAGCCAAGCCCAAGAGAGCTGAACCCCTTCGAGAGTGGGAGTGGGGGTGTAGGTCAGTCCAGAGCACCCCATTGCTGCTCCTGGGCTGGTGGAGGCAAAGCTGGGGCTGGGCTAAGGCATGGGGATCTGGACCTTTGTGTGGAACATCTGCCAGGGCAAATCCCCCTCCCCAATTCCTGGGACTCCATACTGAGTTCCCCAAGTCCCAGAGACAACCAGAGCCTCAAGGAGAAGGGGCACCTGGAACCCCAAAACAATCCCACACGGGTGACGGGATGGAGTAGCCAGCACAGCCCAGGATCCAGGGATTAAATCCCCTGGCTGGTGAGTCAGAAATCTTTGATGCAGCCAAAAGGAGCTGAGTAATTTGTGTATCTGCAGAGGTCACACTGCCTCCTCTATTGTTACGTGTTACTCATGCTGCTCCTTCCCACTCTCCCTCTGCAGCGCAGACTCTGCTCTTCTCCCTCCAGCTCACCAGCTCTCTTTACTACTCTTGCTATTAATTATCAGCATTAGCACAGCCCTGATGAGCCCCTGGCAGCAGCTGGCAGCCCCATAAGGTGCTGGTTCTGTTGGAGCACGGTGCAGCGATGGGTGCCTAGCACTCGCCCCGCTCCCTTTCATCTCCCTCGCTCCTGCCTGGGTACTCATCGCTCTCAGCTCAGTTGTTTCATTCAGAAGTTCTGAGCAGCAGAGTTTCTATAGGAGACACCCTGCTGCTGGCTCTGCAAAGTCACTTAACCCCCAAGTGACGAGGCAGGAGCTGGTCTTAGAGCTTTGTGTTCCTCGAATGACAGTCTCAATAATCCCCAGCTGCTACGAAGCACTTGGGCAGCCAGAAAGACTTCCCTGCATTTAATCAAATAACTTCATTAGGTTGTCTAATAAGCAAGGGGCCTTTGGGAACACCAGCATTTCCCTGCTTTCATACAGCATTTGAAGCAGGGATTTACAGCAGAGCCATTAAGGTCCCATCAATTTGCTTTTAATCTACCACCTTCAGCAAAGCCTCCCCGCTCTGGAAGAACTGCCCTTTCCTCCAGGAGCTGCCCGAAGGGGTGGGGGTGGTCCAGGTACCCTTCGAAGCATCCCATCACTGCCAGCTCCATCCCAGCTCCCGCAGAGCAGCTGTGGGAATGGGTATTTCCTACATGTGCAGTTTGACCCACTCAGCCCCTGCTCAGCTCATTGCCTCTCTGGTTATGGAGAGGGATTGCAATGCCAACTCGTGCAGCAGCAGTGAGCATGCAGCCAGGGGCAGCGGCAGCTTGAGGGGTTCCTGCTCCTTCCTGGCATTGTGTTAACGCACCCCCTGAGCGCCTGTCCCACATCAGCTGCCCCAAGCAGCTTGCAGCATCCACTGCGTGCTGTGCTGCTGCCATCCTCCACTCCCCTCCAGATGGATTTGCTTTTCATTTTCCAAACTGGGCCTTTGTGTTTCTTGCAGATTTTTCTAACCTCTCTGTCCTCTCTGGTATTTGCAAATCTTCCCAGTTCTGCATCCACAGAGGATTTTGTGCATGTGCTATTTCCTTCCTCATCCACAGCGTTCCTGAAACCCAGTAAACACGCTGGTCCCCATGGGCTAGTGCTGGACCTGCATTTTGAATCTTCCTTGCCTTGCAGAGCCCTGAAAACCCTCAGATGTAGACACAAACATTTCCACAGCAAATTCAAGTTCATGAACCCCACACATCTGCTGGCCACAGCTGAGAACCCAAATCCCACCTGATGTAGTCCAGCCCACAGCATCCTTGGTGCACAGCAAGCACCAGAGCCCAGAACAGGGCTGGAACCACCACCTGCATCTCACCTCCCCATCTCTCACATCCCCAAGCTTCTGCCGTTCCCCCAGGGCCTGAAAGTTGGCAGCAGTTACTGCCTGGAGGTGCAAACCTTCACTCCTCCCTCCAGACCTGCTGCCAGCAGCTCAGGGCAACTGATAACTCCCCAGCTAATGCAATCACTGGCACCCAGTAATTAACATGCTTCTCACCCCTCATCAGGGATGTGCTCGGAGGTCAGGTGTTTGCAGGCTCTGGGCATTGCTGTGCCTTTCCTTGGAAGTGCAAGAGCTCAGCCTGCCATGCCAGCAGCTCCCACTGTGTTTCTAGCCCTAAGCTCTGCTCCCTGACCCTTTCCCTCCCTGTCTGAAGCCAGATCCCCACAGCACGCATGGCCCTCGGCCTCCTCTGGCTCCAAGGGAAACCTGAAGCTGTCAAGGCAATCCATCTCAGCCTCAGATAATTTCTTCCTTTTCCCTTTTCCCTTCATTTTGCGGCAGCTGTCCCACAGAGGTGATGGCAGTCCCAGGGCACGGGCACTCCCCCTGTCCTGACACACACCGCAGAGCCGTGCCAGGCCTTCCACCCAGCAAGCGCTGGCGTTTCATAAGAAATACATAGCTCAGGGATGGAAAATAAACATCTTTCTGTTTCTCCTTGCCTGGGGAGTTCAGCTCCAATACTTTAATTTTGGCCATCTATTTTGATTGAAACAGAAGCTGATGGAAGGCAGAGCTGAGCTGCCAGAGCCGTAAAATCAGCCGTCAGGAGCCCTCTCAAAAGCTGCTGTGCCTACTGCTGCATTTGCCAGGGAGGGACAGGATGGATCCAGCTCAGAGCAAAACACAGGCAGCCCTGGAGTGGGGGGCAAAGCAGCCACCCTGCGGACATCAACCCCCAAAGCTTCCTACAGCAACAGCACCATCTGGAAGGACTGCTTTCTGCTGGGTTCATATCAACATGGCTGAGAATTGAAGATTAAACACCAAATGGTGCAAATCTGCACTGGGACTGGGCGAGGAGATGGGCAGTGGGGAGGGGGTCTCTATTGGAGCTGAGGCAGAGCTAGCTGAGCCTCCATCCCCAAAGCTCTACCCCAAACCTCACCTCCAGCCCTCAACCCCAAAACTCCCTCCCCAAACCTCCATCCCCAAATTGCCTGGGCTGGGCTGCAGGCTGCACAGTTCTGCATCTATGGCACTGGGTCAGCTGTGCACATCAGCCCCCCCATCTCCCAGAGATCCCCTCAGAGTCCCTGTCAGTGTTCCCAGCAGGACCACCACCTGCTGCCCCACACAGCACCAGGCCAGCCCCCTTGCATGCTGCCCCCTGTACAGTGGACACCATTCAGTGTCATTAGCAGTATGTGTAATGATTCCAATTAGGAGAGCTGGAAAGCTCCAGGGAGCTGTGGCTCTGCTTTCCCAAATGTCAGGTGGAGGTGGAACAGCAGAGGAAGTGTGTTCATCTCGAAGGCATCCGTGCTGCTGCTCCAGCAGAGGCAGATGCTCTGGTAGCAGCATCTGCAGCCCCGCAACTCACTGAGGATCTGCTCTCGTGCGGGTGGAGGGCTGCAAAACCACAGCCAAACCCCAAAACCGTGACCAAGGCAGCTCCAAGCCTTTGGCTGTTTTTCCCAGCATCTTCATAACGCGGCCAGGGAGCACAATTGCTTGGGAAATGGTGGCACTGATCCTTCTCTAGCGCTACCAGGAACTGGGTTTGGGGACATTTTCTGAGAGGAGGGGGCAGCATGGGGCTGGCCTGGTGGTGGCAGCGCTCACAGTGGGTCAGCATCTCTGCACCCAGGCTGGCAGTGGACCTCTGGGGGCAAAGGCGGCTGCCACCCATGCAGCCTGTTTGTTTTCCAGTGCAGAGCGGGATTTTGCTGGAGCTGGAGGAATACATCTCACTGAAAGAGCCTTGTTTTTCATGGAGGAAATGAGACAGCACACTTTTAATAGGAAATAAAAACACGTAAAATAAAGAGAAACTGAGACACAGGCCTGGAAAAATGTCGAGCCATCCAGTTGCGTCTCGCCAGCAGTGCAGCCCCTGCCAGAAGGCATCGCTGTGTGCTGCTTTGCCCCTGTCCCCAGCACGCAGCCAGGGCCCCAGGCACAGCACAGGGCAGCCACTGCTCCGGGCACGCCTGCAGGCACTGCCCAACACTGACAAGTTGCTGATGAGGGCAGGTCTGCGCTGCGATGAGGACAGCACAAAAGGAAAAGCACCACAGGAGCACCTGGAGCCCTGACTTGTGCCCTCTGGTAGAGCTCTGCTGGTGAGCCCGGTGCTGGGCATGGGACTGCCAGGGCAGGGGCCGGTGTGCTTCATAGGTGAACAGCACACACTTAGGCAAATCACAGGGAAACCAGGCACAGGCTGGGGGAAAGATTTTCCAGCTGTTTCACAGGGATTTGCACTGGGATCAGAGGCAGTTCATGGTTCATAACGTATTTGCATTGATTAAGTGAGAAACTTAAGCAGAACAGGAAAGATTTGGTACTGGGGAGGGTGGCTGTGCAGCGGAACACACTGTGCTAGAGCCCTGGAGTCACCACCAAGAGCAGCTCACAGCTTCCTGGTCTTGCAGCAAAACTCTGATTAAATCGGAATGCAATGCACATCCGGAGGCTTCTCTGCAGAGCTGTGCTCCCCCATCCGGGATCACAGCCCTGGTCCCAGGAGCAGCCCCACGCCTGTCATTATCCGGCAGGGCAGGATGCAGCAGATTCCAGACTGGGGGCGAGCACTGCCCTGGAAACTGTCCCCACATCAAGCAGGGGACAGGCAGCAGCTGTACAGCCTGCCTTTATCCTAACTCCTTGCGGAGCAAAATGGCCCCATCAGCCATGCATCCCACACAACAGCCAGAGCTCCTGACACCCAGCCCTGGCCCAGCACTCCCCATCTCTCCAGCGTCACTTGCTCACCCACCCAACCACCCCCAGTTTCTTTCCACCAGACACCATCCTGACTTATGAAGTCAAACCGCTCCTTACATAGCTCTTGGCTATCACAGAAAGCAGCCGTAGCTATGGGCGCAAACAAGCAATGTTTCCATCCCAGCCTTGTTCCAACCCTGTCCTGGTTGTCTGCAGAGCCGCACCCAGGACCCAAGCCATGCATGAGGAGCTGCAAGATTTGGTGGCCCTGTCCCAGTGTTTCTTAAAGCCATGGGAATGGTGGCACCTCGGGTCGTGCTGTCCCCATGCCCGGGTCCCACAGACTATGTGCAGGCAGCCACCTTGGCACCTCAGCAGCTCCCAGGAGCGGTGTGGGGCCAGTATCAGAGTGATTAAAGCCTTCAAAACACTCCTCAGAGGCAATCTGCAGAGGATTCCTGAAGCTGCAGGTGCTTTCAGATAACCTCAGTCGGAAACATTTAACTGAGATGGCTGGGAAAGAGAAAAGGAGGGGAGGGGAGGGGAGAAGGAGAGGAGAGGGAGAGGAGAGAGAGAGGAGCCCAGAACTGTGCAGCTCACATGGAGCAGAGAAAAGCTGGGAAGGAGCTTGGAAAGTGGGACTGAGGCACAAGTGACTTCCCAGTGATGGGGGCTGCTGGAAACCTCCAGGATCATCTTTGCTGTAGGGGGGATAGCTGGGAGAAGAATTCAGGAAGGGAAACCTAGAAGGAATTTTCAAATGATTCTTGCAAATGTTTCCCCAATAAAAGCTCCTTTAGTCCCAGGGCACCTGGCCCCTCGTGTGGAGCCAAGGGTAACATTTGTGCATGTGGAGCTATAAGGAAATGTTTATTTTTCAGCACGTTTGCTGAAACACTGAGTGCTGGGGTGAGGAATAGAACTTTCCCCATGCCAGTAGGGCTATTGCCAGCTTACACCAGCTCCGAACCCCCTAGAGCCCAGATGCGATCGCATCCCCTTCTCCAGAGCACTCACATCACTTCCCCAAAGCAGCCACAGCATTGGGCCCAAAGCACATGCAAGGTTAAGCAGGGGAACAAGAGGAGGGGCAGACGTGATGCTTGTGTCAGAGCAGCAGCAAAGCATGGGAGCAAGCAGCCTAGTACAAACTGTGGAGCTATTCCCTGGCACCACACACAGGGAAAAAGCTTTTGTCATGTTTAAAAACAAGCAAACATGTTCCCACCCCTCCCATGACACTGTGGGGAAGGATCCTGCTGGGATCAAGGCTATCTTTGGGCTGATTCCCATCCGGGGATCTCTGGGAGACTGCACCAGCAATGACAGTGTTAGTTCATGGTTTTTTGTTAAACACACCTGAATGGAGACATTTACTTAGGATTTCACGTTAGTCACAGCAGGAAAAGGTCAGGGAAAGAAAAAAGCTGATCTTATTTCCCAGAGGAGACGCTCAGCAAGAGGATGCTGCTGGGGTTCCCTCCAGCAGCTCCATAACAAAGGGGAACTTTCCACTTTAAAACACCTGGGGAAAGGAGCATCTCAAAAAATCCCTGGAGAGAGGGGAGGCCTTGGCAGTGGGGAACCCCCTACCCAGGGGTGATCAGGATGCAGGCACATGGGGCTGGGATGCCCCATTACGGTGCTGCAGAGGTTGAGTACCACTGGCAGCATGCAACTGTTCATCACCAGCCCCTGAGGCTACGACATGAGAAAATTAATTAATTTTTACACTCCGCTCAGCACAGGGCTGGGCACGATCATGCATTATTCATGCATTCAATAACACAGTTGATTTATTAATGAGGAGGTCAGACTCCCTGGAAACGAAGGCTTGTTGTAAAATTGCTTTGAGCTGGGATGTTTCAGAGGAACTGCTGGAGTGGGGCCGGCACGAGGCCACAGCACTGGGATGAGGACAGCAAGCAGAGCTGCCCTGTTCCTTCCAGCCCATTAATCCCCACGGTGCTTCAGAGATGCACGTTCCCTCTCCAGCACAGGCAGACAGCCATGCAAATGTAATGCGGGAGCTGGAGGAAAAGAGCAGGTCCATAGGGGCAGCTTCTTGGCTGCCTCCTCCCTGCTGCAACCATGGAGGACCTGGGGAGCCAAAGAGACCCAGAGCGGACACATCAGCATCTCGGTCTCACAGGAAAACGGGAGGAGAATGCAAGCAGCCAAACCCTCCCTCCTGCTGGCTCAGTGGGGAGAGCTGGAGCCACCTCCAAACCAAATGAAGGGAAGGAAATTCATGCTGCAGGAGCTGCTTTCCCTGCGGTTACTCTCAGGGGCTGACAGCCCACCTCTTTCTCCATATTTAATTTGTCCCTGCTTTGGGCGAACTCTTCCTCTCCTCATCTCTCTTGGCGCTGCACAGTCGCAGAGGGATGGATGGGACGGGGGTGGACAAAGCAAGGTGCAGGCAGCAGATGGAGGGGCGATGGCTGGGACTGGTCTGGGGCAGGATGGGGCTTCTCCTGCTTTGATCATTGCTAATTATTGCTGGTGTGGTTGCGATGGGGCAGCAGCATGGGGCAGGGCACTGCCACCATTTTGTGCTTGCTCCTCTATTGACAATGGAGACGAGTGTGGGGGCATTTCACACTGTGGGGGCAGCCAGCAGCAGTGGGGAAGATGATCCAGTTCCTGCAAGAAAGCTTCTCCCAGTGCTGAGAGGCACCAAGGGCAGGAGAAGCCCCGGGTGCCATGCTGGGGGCAATGGATCAGCGCAGCTGGAGGCTGTCCCGGCTCTGACCAGCCCCCACATGCTGTCCTTGGAGAGGGCCAGAGGAAATCAAAAGAAAACAAAGCAAGAATTTATCAAACCACATGCAGCGCAGCTGGGACACTGCTCATCCTGGCCTCTTGCTGCAAACTGAGGAGGGCAGGGCTGGGGGAGCGGGGTCACTAGTGAGGGGTTAGGGGAAGGGACACACAGCCCCGGGTGCCAGCATGCTGTGGGGATGTAGGTGTCCTGCCCCAGGACCAGCTCAGCCACTGCAAATGCTGCTGTGCATGCCCCAGGCAGGAGCAGGCATTGCTCCATGCCAGCATCCTGAACAGTGCCAAGATTCCCAGGCCCCAGTGTTTGGGGCTGTTGAGAAGAAGCCGCTTCGATAATCGCTAATTATTGCCGCTGGGCTGACAGCACTCTGCTGTGCCACCCCCAGCTCAGCTGTGCTTGCCCACATGCCCCTGTTGCCCCACGCTGCAGCAGGTTTGTAGGTGCTGCTGGTGGGGCTGGAGCCCCACATCCACTTTCAGCCAGGTGGACAGACAGACGGACAGCACCAGCAATGTGCCCCACAGCCTGGGGCCTGACAGAGAGGGCCTGGAGACCACTGCCCCAAACTCCAGGGATTAAACCCTCAATGCACATCCCCCTAGATGCTTTTTATTCCCCCTAAACTGAAAAGGGGCCACCAGGTCCCCAAGTTCCCGCTGAACAACACAATTCGGCTGAACAGAAGCAAAAGCAGAGAACACCCACACCCTCCTCTTGCTCCTGTTTATCTCCAAAGCTTTTCTTTAAAAAGAAAGAGAAAGGGAAGGGAAGGGAAGGGAAGGGAAGGGAAGGGAAGGGA